>NC_141550.1:22187500-22485000 GCF_021556685.1 Rattus norvegicus | reverse complement strand
CATTGTCTTATTCAAATGTGTGTGTGTGTGTGTGTGTGTGTGTGAGTGTGTGAGTGTGTGTGTGTGTGAGTGTGAGTGTGTGTGTGTGTGTGTGTGAGTGTGTGAGTGACATGGTTAGAAGTCAAGGGAAAATGTTATGGAGTTGTTTCTATGCAATAATGGAACCTGGAGATGAAACTCAGGTTTTGGTCAAGCTTGGTGGCAAGCATCTTTAGCTGTTCCAACCTTCTGAAGCCAGAGTTTATATACTTGAGAGAGAAGTGGGAACTAAGAATGTGATCAATAAATCAGGATTGATTAGTACAGTCTTCTCATGCCGTTTCATTAATCTATGCAGATTCAAATTCATGCTTTTCTTCTTTTAAAGTTCTTTTGGGGGTTGCTTCCTTGTTTGTTTTTGCCATTCACTTAAAAGAGAAGTTTTGTTGAGCATTGTAAGGCGTGGTCTATTGCATTAAAGAATCTTAAAATATATTAATCTGGGTTTCACACCCACGATGGCACTTTTTCCTCATGACCTGGGGACGATCCCTGAGAAGTGTCTCTGAGAATCTGCTTCTTCTTTTCCGTTTCTAACACTGCTGCTGGCCTTACCTTCATTTTATTTTGGCTTTTTGAAGAGACACTTGCAGAAGATCAACTGGGAAGCCAAAAATGAACTCTTACAGGTACCCAGTACTGGAAATTATTTGTACGTGTGTGTGCACGCGCGCGTGCGTATGTGTGTGTGTGTCTGCACACATGCCCGTGTGTGTGTCTGCATACATGAGTATATTTATTCAGGTATGTGTGCATGTGTGTGTATACATGTAAAGGCCAGAGTTTTATGTCCTGTGTCTCCTCAAATGTGTCTTCTTTCTTTTTTTCTTTCTTCCTTTCTCTCCCTCCTTCCCTCCATCCCTCCATCCCTCCCTCTCTCTCTCTCTTTCTTTCAGACAATGACTCTCCCTGACTGAATCTGGAGCTCACAGACTGACTAGACTAGCTAGGTGGCAAGTCCCAGGAATTCTCCTGTCTCTGCCTTCTAGTGCCTGAGTTTACAGGCTTGCCCCAACCACATGTGACTATAACACAGTGGCTGGAGATATGAACTTGGCCCTTAAGATTTTGTGGTGATCACTTTATAGTCTGAGCCATCTCTCAGCCTGGCAAGTTATTTTTAAAAGGACTTTTTTCTCTAGTTTCTTCCCAATACAGTTTAGGTAAAGCCTTTATAGGCCAGTTATTTTTATGGCTGGCCCTTGAGAATGCCACTAAACTAAATGTTTACAGACTCGTGAGACTAAACGAAGTGGGGTGTCATCCATATGCCTTGCTCCAGAACCTTCTGCATTTAAGGAGCTATTTTCTATAAGTTGGTATTTGGAGAAACACTTTGATCAATTTCTCTATTTTCTAATTTTCTAAGAACAACAACAATAATTTTATATCAGCGTTAGACACTATAGCTGGCAGGTTCTGAATGTCTATGGCTTTCCATCATAGAGTCTCTTTTCCATTATTTTGAGAAATTTATTCCATTTCCTAACTTGGAATGGATGCCTTTTTCTTGTTTTGACTATTTTAGGGAGCACAGGTTTGTTTCTTTCCTTGTTGTTTCTTTGAGCCAAGGTCTCAAGTAACCAAATTTAGCCCTTTAACTCTATTTGTAGCTGAAGGCGACCTTGAACTTCTGATCTGCCCGCCTCTGCCTCCTAAGTGCTAGGATTATAGAAACGTGCAGCCACACCAAGTTTTAGCCCTGGTTCTTAATTCTCTCCTAATTTTGTTATAGTACATTTTTATATGGATGTCGCTTTTTCTGCCCCTTCTTTCCCTTCCAGGTTTTGGCTGCATCACTAAAACCTGACCTGGTTTGCATTTTCATTGCTATGAGTAAACACCAGGGCCAAAAGCAACATGGCAGAGACAGTCTGTGTCACAGTCCGTCACTTCATCGCAGAGGTAAGTCTGGGCAGGAGCTCAAGCAGACCTCATAAATAAATGTTGTTTGCTGGCTTGTTGTAGCTGGTTCACAGTCAGGCAGCCTTCTCCTCCTCCCCCTCCTCTTTTATTCTTGTGTGTGTATATATACTATTTAAATGTTTGTCTGTGTAACACATAAACGCACGGTGTCCCTACAGATCCGAAGAGGGCATTAGATCCCCTGGAACAGGAGCTATGGACAGTTGCTGGCTGCCATGTGGATGCCAGGAATTGATCCCAAGACCTCTGCCAGAACAAGAAGTGACCTCAGCCTCTGAACCATCTTTCTGGCTCCCTCAGGCAACTTTCTTATAAAACCCAGGGCCACTTTGGCAGGGGTGGCATTGCCCACAATGGACTGGACCCTCCTGTATATGAAATTAGCAATCAGGAATGGCTCATGGATATGTCCAAGGGCCAATCTGATCAAGGCAATTTCCAAATTGGTTACAATTCCTTTAACCTTGGGCTATGTCAAGCTGACAACTGAAGCTAACTAATAGGTGTTCCAAAGTGGAAATTCATTTTAATTTTTAGTGCATTGTTCTTCATTCTTTTGTTTGAGTTTTATGCATACACAGATCATGATTTGATCCAGTTCACCTCAATTCCCTTCCTTGCCATGTCTCCCCTATCCTTACCAGAGTATCCCTCCCATTTTCCTATGTTTTTTTCTTTGTTGTTGTTGTTGTTGTTTTTAAGTCTACTGAGTATACATACCCCTACAGTGTGTATGTTGGTGTGGGACTATCTCCTGGATCAAAGGGTAACCTCCCAGGAACAGCATTTTTGAAGAGATCTGGCCCTCCAACTCTGCTAGCCATCGGGTGTTAATATCTCATCGTCTAGGGATGGGACTTCACGAACGCCTCCTCCTTCTGTGCTCGGGGGGTTTGTCTGGCTTGAGTTTGGGAAGGTCTTCTGCCTGCTCTGAGCTCCTGCTCACAGCTGCCCTGTTCCATCCAGGAAGTCTGGAGAGAGTATGAGGCTACCCATTGCCTCTATCTCTTTATTTTTCAGAACGGTCTCACTGGGTCACCAACGCTGGCTTTGGACTAACAGTCTCCTGCCTCAGCCTCTGGCATGCCAAGATCACAGCTGTGTAACAGCACCACTGTTTCTTTTAAATATTAAAGTTAGGAGCCCATCTCAAGGATGAGAAATGCACTTTACTGTCACCCTCAACTAGCTGTATGGATACTGGCTTCCTTTTGTCTTTCTGTGTCCCATCGCCTGTGGTATCAGCTTTAGTCAAAGGTCACTGGAGGGTTTTGTAGTGGTTTGAATAGATATGCCCCCCATGGACTCATGTGTCTGAATGCTTGACCCATAGGGAGTGGCACTATTAGGAGGAAGTGTGTCACTGTGGAGGTGGGGTGTTGAGTCTCTGATGCTCAAGCTACACCCAGTGCGGAACACAGTCTCCTTCTGCTGCCTGAGGACCAAGATGTAGAACTCTCAGCTCCTTCTTCAGCACTGTGTCTGTTAGGATGATGCCATGCTCCCCCCACTTCTGATGTTAATGGACTAAATAGACCTCTGAAACCATAAGCCAGCCCCAGTAAAATGTTTTCCTTTTTAAGAGTTGCATTGGTCACGATGTCTCTTCATGGCAATAAAATGCTAAGACAGGCTCCCTAGAAATAATAATTCTTTCTTAAAATATGCTGAAAACTATGTAATCAAAGTATATACCACTGCAAATGTGTATAA
Source organism: Rattus norvegicus (assembly GCF_021556685.1). Taxonomy (NCBI): domain Eukaryota; kingdom Metazoa; phylum Chordata; class Mammalia; order Rodentia; family Muridae; genus Rattus; species Rattus norvegicus. Next base: position 22,481,322 of record NC_141550.1, on the reverse strand, counting down.
TGAACCCCAATATAGAACATGTATTTTGAACCCAAGGAGTTGGCTTTCTGTGCATTCCAAACATGGGGTGCCTTCTCAGACATGGCTTGCAGACCAGGAGTGCTATGACACTTATCCATTTGTGATCTGACTCTTAAATGCTGTCATTCAAGAAATCTTATCCTCCTGAAGTCAGTGGGAGAATGTTCTAGCCCACGAGGCTTTGTCTCTGATAACTGACTGGGTGCAGTTAGAAATAACCTTATATAGCAACATTGGCTCATGTTTACTGTGCCAGAAATGTCTGTGAGAAATGCAGTGACTTCCGACTCTGATAAGGACATTCTCGAGCAGAGTAAGGTGGGCACCGAGCACTGGCTGTGCCTTCACACCTGGGAAGAGTAGAGTGCAAATGTCACTGATGCTAGTGTGATACTGTCATTGATGCTAATGGGACATGGTCATTGACGCTGGTCGCTGTCATTAATGCTAGCATGACACTGTCATTGATGCTAGTGTGTCACTGTCACTGATATTAGTGTGCACTGTCATTGATACAACACATTACCACGTGGGATTGGTCTGGTTTTCTTTTAAACATTTGACATTGTCTAAACAGTACACACATTCCATAGTATAACTTTGTCCTGTGGTCTTTCAGTGTGATAATTTCTTGAGACAGAGGTGACACTGGCACTCAGAGTCACTGACTAGCTATTTTTTAATTTGGCAAAAGAGGCAGAAAGGTTTATCCAAAAAACATTTGACCTGTACTTCTCCAATATAATGGGAAAGTGAAAGGTACCGACCAGGCCAAGTCTTTGCTGTTGACACTGAGGAGAGGGAACGCCGCTGACAGTTCACTGTGCTCTAAGATGCTCCGGGCTGGGTGTGGTGCCACTGAGGCTTAAAATGCAGGGAGTTTGGGGGTTCTGAGAAGATTCCTCCCCCTGTTAAGTGAAGAATGGAGAATCAAAGTATGCAGAGAGAGCTTTTGTTATCTGTAGGCATCGGCTGGCTTTGTCATGTCTCCTCCCCGAGTGGGGCACATACTTGCCATAGTCACCAAAGCTCCAAAGGTCCCACTTACATGTTCATGGTTTTTTTCTAGCACATTCTTGTGCTGCCTAGCATGTAGAAGGTTTTCCTACTCCCCTTCTTCCTCTTCTTTGGTTATTTCTATTCTTCACCTTCTCTCTCAGTCCATGTTGTGCTAGAATAAGCCAGGCTGGTTACTTCTCAGAAAGTAAAATTCTTTAGTTGTCTCAGTTCTGCAGGCTAAAGATGGCCTGGATAAGTCTGGTGGGCCTCTAGAGAGGGTTCCACCTGTTTTTTTTAGCATGGCAGAGAGAAGAAAAGCAAAACAACGCTGTTAGGAAGAGACCACGCACAGCATGCTGGGTGACCTTGCTCTATCACTGTCTGTTCTCTCATTCAGGAAGCCTGGCATAGGAGCCCCAACTGACTCCCATGAGATGGGCATTAGTCCCTTCTGGGACCACTAAGTCTCACCTCTTAAAGTTTCCCTCTCTTCAATACTTATGCATTGAAGACAAGCAGTGGTAGATAAACCCCTTCTAAGATAGACATTTTGAGAGTTTGGGTCTATTTTATAGTTTCAAATGTGTGTCTCAGTCTCTTGTGATGTTTCTGGTAGGGAGTATCAGGTAGTGTCATCCAAATGGCAGCACCAGTACTTTCTGTCCATCTTCTTTCTCTCTCCCTCTCTTCCGGGTTTCCTGAAAGCCTCCTCCCCTGAGGCCTTCTGTGCAACTAAGGAAACCCCACACTGTGCATGGTAAATTTGAGCAACACGAACCCTTTTAAATATTGAGGGCTGAGGAGGATGCCCTAATGGAGATTGTTTTGTTCTTAACCCATTTCTGTGCTACTCTCAATAGAGTCTGGGTTCTGGGTTGGAAAACTTCACTCACTTCTGCTAACGGAACCCAACTTACAGAGCAGACATTGTAGCACTTAGCTCATTATTTCATTCAGCTGTTCAACTGCCAATGTTTATTGAGTCCTTGTGGTTTGTCAAGCGCTGGTGTTACAGCAGTGAACGAACATGGGAGGCTTCACCAGCGTGTCTCCAGTCAGGATTTCCACCCTCCATGAACCATATGTAATTTCCAGTGAGGGCTTGGGAAAGAGGAGCAGTGTGCAAATGATGGATCAACATACATCGGCTGATATTGATGGACATGATGGGACAGTACGTGCACAGGCTGGCCAGCGGGAAGGTGCCTCTTGAGGAAATAGTTGGTGTAAGCCCTATGACAGTCCCTGAAGGAAAGCATTGCAGATAGAAAGAACTGTAGATGCAGAGGTCCCGAGTCACAGACAGCCTGCATGTTCAAAACCAAACTCAGCTGCTCAGCTGGGGCAGTCGTGACAGTGGGACAAGCATAGGAAATGATGCTACAGAGGTATGACAAGTGACAGCTTCATGGGCTCCTAAGCCTGTGAGTCCCATAAGCTAAGGTTAAAATACCACAGGACAGGATCTATTGCACAGCACCATGGCTCTGTCTCCAAGTCACTCTGCTAAGTGGGAAACCCAGTGTTTTGATGGCTGCATGACTAACAAAAGACGTAAGCCCCTGGGTTGGAATAAGGATTACATGAGTTAATATTTATAAGGTGAATGCTTGCTAAACATATGAAATAAAAATATTCTAAAGTATCTCTGAGGATTTTCTGAGGTGACTAAGGCCAGTCTTTTAGCAAACTGCAAAGCCCTCACACTATACCTGACCCCCACCATGACTTATACCCAGTTTGACACAGGGACCCATTTTATTGTCCCTCAACACGGTACATTCCTCTTCCCCCCTGCAGCTTTGGATGTGCTAATCCACTTAATGATGAAGTCCATTGCTCATCAGATAGTGACACTCAGCAATGAACTAAATTATACCTCCTGTTTAATGATACACACGTTGCCATCCCAATCCCCATACTTTATAACGTGACTTGACTTGGGGATGACCTTCCACAGGAAGAAAAAGGCAGCATGAGCTGATGAGAATGGGCTCCCACCCAATAAGACTGTCATCCTGCCTATAGGGTAAGCTGGAATGAAGATACCCACAGACAGAAGATGTTGCCATAAATCAACCAATCATCTCGGCCTGGAAGAGAGATGGAGAGTGGACCGTTTTCTTGCACTTATCACTGACTCTTGGCACTGTCAATGTCTTGACTTTTGGCTGGCCACATCCAGAATTACTGGAGACTAAGTAGCTGGCATCTAAGCCGCATGCCCAGTAGTCCTTCCTCGTGGCGGACCAATCTGTGTTTCAGTTATTTCAAGGATCCTATCCACTCAGATCAGTTCCTGCCCTGTCTCCCGTGATAACACAGTGCTGGGACCTGCCTACTGCAGGGACATAGACTTTGCAGTCTCTGTGTGCCCTGGACCCTTTGCCTACGGGGTGAACAGGAAGCTGTATCAAGTCATTGACAATTAGAGGCGATTGCAAGTGGGCGTGGTCACCAAGGTCTCTGATGCGTGTTAATCTCCTCCTGTAATTAACCTGCCAACACTACCTGTTAATAAACGTAGGAGGTCGCCAACAACGAGCAAGTAAAACTGTGAGGAAATTGGATCTTGTGGGGAAAAATGTCACATCGAAGTAGCGGGCGAATTTTCAAAACGCTGTTCAGATTTTGCTGACTTTTAAAGTCTGACAAGTTGTCTCTGATGAGCTGATTGCCCACACCTGGAGAGCCTGGAAGTGTACCTCGTCCTGATTGCCTGTTGTGTGGCTTCATTGAAGACTAGAACCTTCAGTCCTGCCATGACTCCTTGCAGCATCCATAGGAAAAGGTGATGTGCTTGCCAGAGCTGAATTTTGCCACATTCAGCTACTCCTCACAGACCTGATGGGAAACCATTCCTTGTATCTTTAACGTCTGTGCAGGACAGTGAATAGAGCTTTCCTGATCACACTAATACCATCCCTCCATCTTCACCTCTCCTTCAGTTCTTTAAATTCCGCAGGAGATCAGTCAACTGATGACTTATACAAAACTATAGTTTTTCCTTGGAATATACCCCCACCACTGCTGTGGCACTCTCGGGAACAGGTGGAACCATTGGCTCAAAGTCTGATGGGTAATCTTGGCTTGGTAATCTCATAACTGCCTTGGAAACAAGAATCATAGGTTTAAGGGTTTGGCGTCACCCCTATGACAAAATACCCAATGTCATCAACTTACAAAGATAAAAGGTTTCTCTTGGCTCATAGCTCCAGATGTTTGGTTCATAGCTCCATTGTACTTGGGCTGTGGCAGGAAAGAGAATTGTGGCAGAAAGACTTCATGATATCAGGAGAGCAAAGACAAAAAGGAAGGGAGTAGGGTTTGAATATCTTTCCCAAGGGCACGCCCCAAGTGATCTAACCTCCTTGCACTACACTAATTGTCTGGTTATTCTCCCATCTCTAATAGCACCAGAAGTTGGTGAATAAGACTTTAACTCATGAGTCTGGGAGATATCTAAGACCCAAGCCATAAAAGTATGGTGGCTTAGTGACCTTAGCTGAATTCAACTTTGTCACCCGCTATGACATTTTTTAGAAGAGTTTTCTCAAAAGAATACTGTAAAATCAAGACGGTTCTTCCTTTAAGAAGCAGTTGTTGGCTACCCGAGAGAAAAGGAGAAATGTCATAATGATGACCAAAGGCAGCATTTCCTTAATGGTGATTTCTCAACAGGAATATCGTAATGGTGCTGGTTGGGTTTTCATATCTCTCGATCTACAATGTCCCACTAACCTAGACTGGTGTTCTGCAGCCCTGACTGCTCTACTCCCTTTGGGCAATTTTCTAGAAAAGGATATGGTCATGAAAACAAATCTTTTATGCATTTATGTGGCGCTTGCTGGTAACCAGTGACTATTAAAACTGTGTGTGCACACAGCTGTGTGTGTGTGTGTGTGTGTGTTGGTATGTGTGTGTTGTGTGTGTGTGTTATGTGTGTGTGTGTTGGTGTGTGTGTGTGTTGGTGTGTGTGCATGTGTGTTGGTGTATGTGTGCGTGTGTGTGTGTTGGTGTGTGTGTGTTGGTGTGTGTTGGTGTGTGTGTTATGTGTGTGTGTGTTGGTGTGTGTGTGTTGGTGTGTGTTGGTGTGTGTGTGTTGGTGTGTGTGTGTTGGTGTGTGTGTGTTGGTGTGTGTGTGTTGGTGTGTGTGTGTTGGTGTATGTTGGTGTGTGTTGGTGTGTGTGTGTGTGTTGGTGTATGTTGGTGTGTGTGTGTTGGTGTGTGTTGGTGTGTGTGTGTTGGTGTGTGTTGGTGTGTGTTATGTGTGTGTGTTGGTGTGTGTGTGTGTTGGTGTGTGTTGGTGTGTGTGTGTTGGTGTGTGTGTTGGTGTGTGTGTGTTGGTGTATGTTGGTGTGTGTTGGTGTGTGTGTTGGTGTATGTTGGTGTGTGTTGGTGTGTGTGTGTGTTGGTGTATGTTGGTGTGTGTGTGTGTTGGTGTGTGTGTGTTGGTGTATGTTGGTGTGTGTGTGTTGGTGTATGTTGGTGTGTGTGTGTGTTGGTGTATGTTGGGGTGTGTGTGTGTGTGTGTATGTGTGTGTGTTCCTGGGCACATTTGTGTACCTGTATATGAGTAGGTCATTTGTCAATCTCCAGCATTGGAGATTGTTTTTTTAGCTCCTACCCACCTTGCTTTTGAGATGGGGGACACTTATTGGCCTCACTGAATAATATACATTGCCTGTCCAGTGAGTCACAAGGATCTTCCTGTCTCTGTCTCCTCAGTGTTGGGGTTACAAGCATTTGCCATTGTCCTTGGGCTGGAATATGGGCTTATGAGATCAAACACAGGTCCTCATGCTTGAACAGCAAGCGTATTAGCAACTGAACTATCTTCCCAGATCAAGACACGCATTTTCAACATTCCTAAACCATACATAACCTCGTTTCCCCAGAAAGTTAATTGAAGCATGGTGGAGTTTAGGTCATGATCATGCAAGTTTGGGCAAGTGGTAAATCCCAGAATCCAGATTTATTATCTTTCTTGTCTCTTACAGAGGCAACTGAAGAGAGTGAGGATCTAATTTGGATCACAGTTTCAGGATACAGCCCATTAAGGTGGGGGAGTATGGTGGGGTGAATGGTTCACAGCTGTAATGGCAGGAACACTGGGTTGCTTTTTCACATCCTGGTGGGTCAGGAAAGGAAGAACTGAAAGTGGGGCCGAGTTATTATAAAGGCCCACCTCTAGCTACCCACTTCTTCCAGCAAGGCCTGACCTCCCAGGAGTTTCACAATCAGCTGGGGACCAAGTGTTCAAACCTATGAGCTTATGGGGATATTCCACATTCAAACTATATAACCAAAGTAGCTGGTATGGATCATTACGATGTGAGGAGGCCAGCTTTCTCTGAAGCCTTGAGCGTGTGAAGTGAGGCGAGGGTAAAGATGAAAGGATAGTTTTAGAAAAGATATGTGGCTAAATACTGGCTCAAGGCTCTTGAACGAGCTGAAAGACAACCAAATACACGCACCCATGCAGGCAGGCACGCGCGTATGCATGTGCGTGCCTGCGTGCGTGCGCATGCGCAAGCAAGCAAGCAGGGCTATGATTCTAAACTCTTCCTAAGAAACTGTCATATCTATCCTCATTTTCTAAGGGAGCTAATGAAGCACAGAGGAGTTCAGGCAACTTGCCCAGGACAAACAGCTCTTCTCACAAACAATTGAGGGAAGAAGGGTTCGTTTTACCCCAGTTTGAAGGCATAGTTCATTGCGATGGAGAGACAGTTGGAGAGTAAGGCTGTCACACTATTAGTTATGCACTGGCATGGAAGGATAAGTCCTCACACAAAGGAGATGCTTCTGACGGAGCATTGAGAGAAACCATGGAAGACGTGAGCGATGAGACAACTGATTTAAACTGTTTGTTCAGAGGCTTTTTTAAAGATCTAGCCTTAGAAATAGAGAACTTGGGAAATTATTTTAGTACTGCTTTTCCTTGTAATTATATTCTTTCTCTTTCGGTTCAGAAGCTCCCATGTTTTCTCGTTCTTCTAGGTGATAAGATGACTTAATTCCACATAATTCACCCATAACCCCAGAATTCTGCTATGATGAGGCCCAGAGACAGTGATAAACTTCTTGAGAGCGAGCAGTCCTGATAAATGGGAATGAGTCACCGAGCTCAGCTGAAGCTGAAATCTCATTACGAGGCTCTTGCAGTAGGAGGGAAGCCTGCTCTCAGGGACTTTTGCCACAGTATGTGTGACCACAAAGGAAGTCCATGTGTATTACAGGCCAAGCTGGAATTCACACTAATGACCTAAGTCCAATGCCTCGGAGCTGTGGCTGTATTTTGAGATAAGATCCTTCCATGTTAATTAATATGAAATAAGGTCAAGGCAGGCCCTGACCCAGTGTGGCTGGTGTCCTTATAAGAAGGTGGATTGGGTCAGACAAGCAGATTTAAGACCATATGAGGATCGAGAGAGATTAGGCCTCGTGTAAGCCGCTGAGAGAGGTCTCAGGAGAAACCAGCCTGCCCTCATGGGCTTGGTATTTGAACTTCCAGCCTCCACAGTTACAAAGAAATAGAGTCCTGGTGTTTGGGTTCTCCAGCCTGTTATGCTGTGGTGACCTTAGCAAACTGAACTAGGGAGTGTTTGTTGTCAGTACTGCCTGCAGTCGCGAACACAATTTGCCCGTAGGCTCCCTGAAGTTCAGCTGCTAAGGTCTCCTCCCTGTCCCTCACATAAGCTGTCCTTTCCACCTGGTACACACTTCTTCCAGATCTCAGTCTAGCTCTTCCCCCACTTTCTTCAAGTCTATTCCTAGTAACAACCCCTCAGCCAAACTCTCTCCGGTCACCATATTCTGATCTATAGACCCTCTTCTGCCTATCGCCTCCCTAGACCTCTTTAAATAACTGTTTTACTTAACCCTTTTTTCCAGTGCCTTTCCTACTGTCAAGCATCTATGTCCCAGTCCTCTGACTTCTGCGTGATATTGCAATCTCCAGGAAAGAATAAACTTCTCTATTTCACTCAATGATGGATTCCAGAACTGGGACAGTGATGGGCACCTAGTAGGTACTCAAGAAACAATTATTTGAGGAATGATTTAATGGCAATGATTATGTGACTTGAGCAAGGTGTGCCCGATACTATGGGTTTAAGATTTATTAATTCATCAAACAGGTATAGCTATGACAATACATTCTATTTGATGTAATTGCTTCATTCATACAATCAAAATATTTCTGTGTTGTTCAAAAACACTGACGTTTTCCTTTTTTTATTGCATATTGTAAAGGCACGAGAAATGTCAAAGGAATTTCTTCTGAAGTTGAACAGTTGCTGATAAAGTCTGTGAGGAAGCCTTGGCTCAGAACAAAGAATGATTTATCTTTTCAGAAAAGAGATTGTGATACAGGGGAGCTGGTATTTACCAGCTCCTGGGCTCCATTGCTTTACGGAGTCTTTGCTTTAGATGACCAGGGGAGGAAGGGAAATGTAGAGAGGAACCTCAAAGACTGGATGTGCAGAAACGCAGGGCTTTGGCCATAAACTTCCCACCTTCCTCACTGTCACCACGATAAAAACTAGCGTCTGAAGAGCTGCCATAATTTTAAAGCTGGCCATTTCTTTGCAGCACCACAATTGAAACCCCATGGTTTTTTGAGCGGTGTGAATTTTGTTTATTGCGTGTTTCATAGAGTATTTTACAGATGCTCAGTACAAGCAAGTTAAGGAAAACATCAACACCGCTGGCAGACTCTAGAATAAATAAGAAAATATTCTACTGAATCTATAATAAAAAAAATAATGGGTGTGAAATTGCTGCCTTCTTTCTTCTACCATTTCTGGTTTAAGTATATTGGAAAGAATGGGACTGAACTGAATGATTTTGAAAGGGGAAACCATACAACTTTGCAAACTATAGAAGATTAATTAAGTACAATGTAAGGAAAGCCCCCTTACATATGCAGATGAAGCTGGTTGACTGCTTTTCTCTAGAAAACAAAACAAAACAAAAACTGCTCTGTAATTTGACATGACTTCCTCTTTTAAAAAATGTTTCCTATGTCACAGGAAGGAGTCATTTTCATTCTTCTTGCTATTTAAACACCCTGTAAGCTCTCAGTATCTGACAAATGAGACCCACATTGATACCTCAGGACTGTCTACCCTCTCCTGGCCCCCACCCCACCTTCCCTTCCTCCCTTCCTCTCTGGAGGTATGAGCGAAGATTATACTGACGATTTTATCTTATTTTTATATTTATATCTTATCTTTTATATTTATATTTTATCTTATATTTATCTTATTAACTCGGAGGAAGGTTCGTAGACTGTCTCAAGGGCTCTGTGCTCTCCTCTCTCCCAGGAAAACACTGTTCTTTTTCTCAGATAAGGGCTTCAAATTTATTGACTTATTACAAGAAATCAGTGTCTGCATAAATATACATATTTATTATGCATGTGTGTATGTTTCATATATATGTATCTATAAATGCATGTGAATATATGTATGTTGTATACAGTTTTCAGTAAAAGACATAAATTTACATCATAAAAAGAATTTCATGGGAAAATATACAGGAGGAGGAAGAAGGGGAAGAGGAGGAGAAAGAGGAGGAAGAAGAGGAGGAGGAGGAGGAAGTCACATATAATCATATCCACCAAAGGAAATAAATACTATTGACCATGGCAAACATTATCTGTAGTTCTCCAAGTCTACACTGCAAACTAAAGAATCTTCAGTAGTGCAAAAGAACTCGTGTGGTTGAGATGGGTGGGCATAAGAAAATCCATTCATGCTTCTCAGTCTATTGTGGGATTTCCCACCTATGTGGAGAAATATTTCTCTAAGAATAATAATGGCAAAACCCAATCGTAAACAGCCACAAATGCTCTTGTGATAGCCAGGCACATTGTGGCAAAATAAAGACCGAATGCTGAATCCAGGAGGGGCAAGAACAGCTCGGTGAAGAGCTCCAGTCACAAATATGGTCTCAGTGTTGTCAAACCTCCTGATTCATCAGAAATGGTAAATTCGCATGTATATGTAAAACTACCCATTTTAAAACCATTTTCTCAAAATCGTTTAAAACCTCTGTGGGAGATGACTGACATATGGACGGTAGCGCATCAAGTACAGCTTTTGCTATGTAGAGTTAGGCAGATGAGTAGATAAAAAGGAAATGACTAATGATTGGTCAATAATAAGAAAAGTCTACAGAAGCAACTATTTAAAAATAATTTAAAAATAACAATGAAATTTAAGTCTCATCAAATTAAATAGGCCGCCCTGAAATGGGGAACATCGCGGAACCTTATTTCTTCATCCTCAAAAATTTCTCTAAGCACAAGAACAATGATAAAGTCATTATGAGATTGAAAATGTATACGTACTACAATGAACTCTATATTATTAACTACGTTATCTTCCAGAGTCCACAGGAGACTCATTCCAGGACCCTTGCAGATACCCACAATCAAGGCTATTCCTGTGTGCTGACCTTGAATGATTTTGAAAGGGGAAATGATACGACTTTGCAAACTATAGAAGATTCAAAATCGTTCTTACATATGCAGATGAAGCTGGTCAGCTGTTTTTCTTTAGAAAAAAACAAAAAGCAAAAACTGCTCTATAATTTGACATGACTTCCCCTTTCCAAAAAAGACTGGACATTTACATAGAACCTATGTACTTCCTCTTATGTTGTCACATGTTGCACATTGGTATCTCACCCCTTAGACTACATGACGGCAGCCCCACAGGATCGTAATAGAACTGGGAAACCCTATTGCCTGGTAATGAGTGTCTCAGCTATAGCGATGCCGCAGCACAGTGTACATTGGACGACTCCATGTTTGCAGTAATTCAGGGGTAAATACCTTCACCGAACTGCTTGTGAACGTTAGTTTGTGCCCACCCAATTCTGTGCAATACAGAATTTCTTGGTCATGATAACAAACGACAATGGGACTGATTATACATAACCACGCTTTTTTTTCATTATTTTTGTGTGCACGCCTACTTATCCGCATATTTAAAGTTTGAAATAGCCTGCTACGTTACGTGACAGCCTCATCAGCTTTGCATCATAGCATTGTTTGACTGAAACAAGAAGTCCTGGAGGTTGGTTAACTTAGATGATGCAGGATTATATAAGTTCAGATGTTCATTCAATGGGATCCGGTCGCCAGAGCCTCCCCCATCCTGTACACTAGGCGGTGGGCAATGATATTCTAAGCCGTTTCTCAGTTAATTAAAACACACAGTGGAGCGCACAAACCAAGTACCCTGTTGCTGTACTGTACTGTTTGGGCAATACCGGCTGCAAGCAGGTGTGCGCATGTCTGGTGCAGATGGATATATTGGTGTTTAAATACTTTTGATCTGAGTGCTGCGGAATCTGCACATGGGGAGACACACAGACATGCCGACTATTCATACTTTACTTTCAGGCATACAGGTTGATTCTTGGTTTATTGGAAGACTATTGATCCTAAAAGTTTGTTTTTAGGTATTGTACCAAGACATTCTTATCACCTCTAGTCTTTTTTTTTTTTTTCTGAAAATTATGAGACTATCATGACGCTCAGGGACCTAATTTTCTATTCTCCTTGTATCTTTCTAGAGACAAAAAGGACACGAAGGCATGACACTCTGGAACCTTCCTTTTCTTTTTATGCACATTAAAAAAATGCTTATGACATAATGTCTTGCCTTATCTGGTTTCTGTTGGGAAAATGTTCACCTTTTAAATATGTGGGCTTTATCTAAAACTATCTCAGCAGGTGGTTTCTATAACCCTATGTCATTTTATCATTTCCACCTGGAACCCTTTCTTAGTCATCAGTGAGACTGGTTGCCAAGAAACTGTTGTATACAATAAAGTTTATGGCATGAGGAGGCATGGCTCATAGCATTGGTTCTCCAGTACTTGTTAATTCATGAAGCACCCACTGTAGCCTGTGAGGCTATCAGTACATGTTTATAGGCAAACACACCATGCTCTAGTTCTCTAGGTTATGCAATAATAATGTTACTAGTACCATTTTTGGGAAGTGAGTGTATTTTGTGACTAAAGGAAATTTTGTAAATGAGTTGAGTTTTTTCATCATATAGGTGATACACGTGATGTTCCAAGACCAACTTAAGCTTGTATAGCTTTCAGGGGCTGCCACTCAGGCTCTCATCTATCTTTACCTCGTAAAGCAACACATTGGGCAATCATACGTAATAACTGATATGCTGCCCCTAGCCACAGTTGCAGAGGAAGCTGATGGAGAGTGAAGAGGCTTACCATGCTTTTGAAGTGACTTTCAACCCCATGACTTTACAACCCCATTCATCCAAGAAATAAATTAAAAGTATAGTGATCATTATAATTAAGAATCTTTAGTCCCGTAATAGTGTTATCATCTTTCTGGGGTAGGAAGAGCGTGCTCCTGATTTCAAGTGAGTATCTATTTAAGGAAGTTCCCTGTATCTCCATGAATACTTATTTTGAAAGCTTAGTTTGTTCAAGGAATATTGAGTGCTATACTTCTAGTCCTGTGTCAACAGCCACATGTTAGTCTTCCATCAAAAATCCTGGCTTGGCTAGGTATGGAAATACACATCCATAATTCCGGCATTTGGGGAGCAGAGACACGTAAATCTCTATGAATTCAAGACCAATATCATCTACACAGAGAGTTCCAGGCCATCCAGGGCTACAAAACAAAACCTCTCTCTCTCTCTCTCTCTCTCTCTCTCTCTCTCTCTCACACACACACACACACACACACACACACACACGAGAGAGAGAGAGAGACAGACAGACAGAGGCAGAGAAAGACAGAAGAAGATAGAAAGAAATAAGTACAAAGATGATAAAAAATTAAGAAAGTCCCAGTGTTCAGCAGCTCTCTCCTTCTCTGATCACCATCACACATGTTAATCTCTGTAACAAGCCCACTAGAACATTCTTTGAAATCTCAAAGTAAAACCCAACTGCTGTCCTTATTTAAAATAAAACAATTTAAAACACATCAGGAAGCATTTCTTATATCCAAAACAAGTATAAAGAGTAACAGAATACTAAAATATCTTTCACTAACCTCAAGTTGTAAACTACCATCCTTGGCATTGAACTTGACACTGTAGCCTTTCCATCTGCACATCCTCAGGGGAACACCACTCCTGCATCCTCAGGGGAACACCATCCCTGCATCCTCATGGGAGCACTACCCCTGCATCCTCATGGGAGCACCATTCCTGCATCCTCATGGGAGCACTACCCCTGCATCGTCATGGGAGCACTACCCCTGCATCCTCATGGGAACACCAACCCTGAATCCTCATGGGAATACCATACCTGCATCCTCATGGGAGCACCACCCCTGCATCCTCATGGGAGCACCACCCCTGCATCCTCATGGGAGCACCACCCCTGCATCCTCATGGGAGCACCACCCCTGCATCCTTAGGGGAGCACTACCCCTGCATCCTCATGGGAACACCAACCCTGAATCCTCATGGGAATACTATACCTGCATCCTCATGGGAGCACCACCCCTGCATCCTTAGGGGAGCACCACCCATGCATCCTCATGGGAGCACCACCCCTGCATCCTTAGGGGAGCACCACCCCTGCATCCTCATGGGAGCACCACCCCTGCATCCTTAGGGGAGCACTACCCCTGCATCCTTATTTGAATACCATCCCAATTTTGTCCCAAACATTCCCGCTGCTCTTTCTTCCTCTGCCTCACTGCACAATGGTGCTTAGATTTCCATTTAAGCTTATGAGTCTGTCACCATTGCAGTCTGTCATCTTGGATCACATTCTGTCTTTGTACCTTGTGTAGGAAGAGTTTTCTGTGGCCCATCACGGTCCTTAGATGTGACTATGCCATCATTGCGTTTTGGTTGATGGACATTTACTTCTTCCAGGTAGGTGTTCGTTTTCCACTTCAGACAATGCTACTCTGAACATTATTTTTCTTAACATCATCTCTCTATATACAGGCATCTGAATCTTCTTTCTGAGACACTTGGGTATACCTGTTGGCTTTTGTCCTTACTAGTGTGTCAGGTTCCTCCCTGATGCTAATGTCTGAGAAATGACACCCTTTCTTCCTTCAGCAGAACTTGCCTTGGCTACTTTTTTAAACCAAATTTAGGTAACCCAGAGCCTTCGCTAAAATGACCCCTTTCTATTCACTCTGGCTTCCTGCCTTTTACAGAACCTTCCTAAAATAACACCTATCTTTTGTTTAATCAGATTCATGCTACATCCACATACTACAAAATAGTATCCGGGCCAATGACCGACCACACATACGATCATACTCCTGAAGTGTATAGCAGAGCTAAAAGTTCCCCACTGCCTGTGATGTCGTCACTGTCGTAATATCAAATAGCATAACACATTTTTCATGTGTTTCTGGTGACTCTGGCATAAATAAATCTGTTGTGTAGCCAGTGGACTGAAAGTTTAGTACACACAGAGTATGGCATAAAACATGTGATAATGATAACATCCATTATAGTGGTTTATGTGCTTACTATCCTGTAAAAATATATGTGTGTGTGTGTGTGTGTGTTTGTGTGTCTGTATGTGTGTGTGCATGTATGTATATATATATATATATATGTAATTTTACTTTATGTGCTTGAGTGTTTGTCTGCATATACATTGGGTGTGGTACCACATCCATTCGGTGTCGGAAGACTAGAAAGTGGAACAAGGTCCCCTGGAATTGGAGTTACAGGTTCTTGTGAGACACAGTGTGGGTCCTCTGGTAGAGCAGTCAGTGCTCTAACAGCTGAGCCCTCTGTCACCTTATATGCTTTTGCCATCGCCTTAGACTTTTACCACCATTAAAGAATGTTCCTGTTAAACAATCCGACGTGCTAGGGGCAGCGACCTTATGAATCTCCTATTTACGAATATCTCTTTTTTTTTTTTGGAGCTGAGGCCTGAACCCAGGGCCTTGCGCTTGCCAGGCAAGCGCTCTACCACTGAGCTAAATCCCCAACCCCTACGAATATCTCTTGATCGAATCATTTCCTCTTATTGATTTGCCACTGTTGACATTGTTTGGACACTTGGTCCCACACTGTAGCCCAGGTTGACCTGGCCTTCAACTCATGATTCTCCTGCCTCAAGCCTTGAGAGTGTTGAGGTTACAGGTGGGAGCCAGCATGCCTGGCTCCTGTGCTTGCTTTCACCTCATCATTTTCTTTGTCTTGGCTCTAAGCACAATGGGCTAACACACACACACACACACACACACACACACACACACACAAACACACTGCACACATGCACACATACATACATATACATAAATATAAATACACGTGCATATGCACACACATATACGTGCACACACATACATATACATGCTTACACAATACATGCATAGACATGCATACACATCTGCACACATGCATATACACATACACACATTCATACACATGCTTACATACACACATGCATATAAACACATATACAAGTTTACACACATACACACATGCACACACATACACACACATACACATGCTTACACACATACACACATATACACATAGGCATGCATACACATATACACACATGCATATATACAAACACACAATATATACACATGCTTACATACACACACACACACACATATATATATATACTCACATACACAAGTTTTTACACACACACACACACACACACACACAGACACACACACACACATATATCTCACACCCAGGCATACACACATGCACACCAGATAGCCTGGGTATGTGGCAAGCTATATAGTCTTATGTACAGACAGTCTACACTGTCCACTCATGTTCCAGCCCTGAAGTATTACATGTTAGTATTCTGAAGAGCAAAGAATAGTGCGCCTCTGATGGATGATTCTCTTCACCTGAATCCTTTCAGGATGAGCATCCTCAGTTCTACCAGTCAGTCCTGCCTCTTTCTCCCTAACTCAGTTTCTCTTCCTGACAACTTTTTAAACCTTTCTCACCCAACTTACTCCCTCTGAGGTACCCCCCACCCCTGGTGCTATGTGAGCCTGCCTGTCCCTCTAGCCATTATACTCTGTCCTTGCCTTTGCCAGGACAGGAGAGCAGTCCTTGGTCCTATGGAAAGACAGCTCCTTTTTCGAGATCCGTACGCCTGTATCTGATATAGATAAATATTTTTCTACCATAGTTTTCTCTCCTTCTCCATCTTTATTTTCTCTTTGTTGTAAGATCCTTCTCATTCACACACAGACTTGCTTTACAATTTCCCATCTTAAAGAGGAAAAGAAAAAGAAAGGAAATGGCTTACCTTTCCACACCCTCTTAATCCACACAGTTATAGCTTTCACCGCTACAGCAGTGGCCTCCTAAACAGGTCTCTACAAGGGGCATTTCCAGAGGCTAATTTCTTTTGCCTTTGTCATTAAAGAATACTGAAACGACATACTCACCCAACAAGGTGGTCAAGCCATAAGTTCAATGTTTACAAATGACTATTTACTCTGGATGTTTGTCCGCTTCCCCAGTTCATAAGCGGAAACCTAACTTTCAGTGTAACAGTATTCAGAAGTTAGGCCTGGAGATGGGCAAGTCATGAGGCAGGTGTTTTCATCACTAAAATTAGCACCCTTGAAAGAGAACCTTGCCTTTGTCTCTGATCTTCCACCATGTAAGGACACAGGTGGAGGTGACATGTGCGAAGTGTAGAAATAGCCCTGGTCAGACACCATAGCTTCCTGTCCCTCAGAATGATCAACAATCGATTTCTGGTGTTTCAAAGTATCCCAGGTTTTGCTTTCACAGCAGCCTGAACATAGACAGTATAAGGAGCCCCTGGGGGAGCTGTGGACCATGCCCACCATCTGACAGTTTATCTCCTCAACTCATTTCCTCTCCAAACGAGACAGCACTCGTGACCTTCCTTCTACTAGTAACGATGAGTTTTGTTCTCACGAACTTCATGTGGCTAGAGGAACATTAAATGTATCTTTTCATGTTTAATTTTGTTCACCTTCCCACTACGTTCCTGATGTTCATTCCTTCTTGTGTAGTCATTAATAACCTTTGCTATTCTTCATCTCCGCGTCTCGGTTCATTGAGTGAACGGATAGACCGTAATTCTTTGTCTTGTTACCTAATGTGTTCCTTATTTTTCTTGTTGTTGGAACAAAATACCTGGCAAGAAACAGCTTAAGGAATAAAGTTGTTTATTTAGTTAGGGGGTACAGTCCATCGTGATGGGGGACCGGAAAGCCACAGGAGCAGGAGGCAACTGCTCACCTTGTGTCCCTTACCAGGAAAGAAAGAGGGGCAAATGTGGGTTCTCTGCTTACTTTCTCCTTTAAGTAAAACCTGTGACCCCAGATCATGGGGGACATTGGATAGATCACCTGCTACCACATTCCCAGTGGGCCTTTCTTCTCTTCCTCCCTTAGATCTTTCTGGAAACTCTCTCAGACCTATCCAGAGTCCTGCCTTCATGGGATTTTTCTAAATCCCACTGAGTTGACAAGACTAACCATTGGACCTGGGTTCCTTCTAACTTGGGGCTGTCATAATAAAAGTGTGCAGTTTGAATGTTCCTTCATGGTGTTTGGTCGACAGAGGTTTCTACGTCTGTCATCTGTGCGTGCAGGAGGGGAACTGCATGCCCAGGGCATCTGTGCGTCTGGCTTCGTAGGCCCTGCCATGCCTTTTCCAAACGGCTTTACCAATCCCTAGGCCCACATGAGATGCGGATGCTCTGTTTCTTTGCATCTTGCAGAACTGCCTTCTACTTAACCCTCCCTGGCAGTTTCTTCTTGAAATTTTCTGCCCCTCCACCCCTTCTCTGATCTTGCTTTTCCTCACCCTCACTAACTTTTCTTCTAAGTCTAGCACGCCTCTGTCTCGAACACTTGAGCTCTGTGTTCCTTCTTTTCCATGGATTTCCTTCTTACATGTTATCTGCATAGAAAGACATGGCTTCTGTTCTCCCCCCATCGTGTGGCCCAGCCCCACCTGACTTCATTTTCCTTTGTAATTCTCAGTTCCCGTCTTTAGGCCACACTTGTTTCCTATTGGTCTATACTGATAAAAGCACATTCCAGGACAGAAAGCACATTGTCTTTCTAGAGCAAGGTTGGATGTTCAAGTGTTTAGGTCTACACTTAACCAGGCACTTAAATATATGGTGTCCACAGAGATTCTCAATTTGGACTTAGCCTTTCTCCACCAACAGTTTTGTCCCATTAACCTGGTCTCTACAAAATCCATTCTTCTCTTCATTTGTTTTCTAGCTTTGTTTTCTTTCTTTGCTCTCAATACCAGGGATTGCACTCCAGCACTTGCGCATGCTTGCAGTCCCTCTCTGGTGAGCTGCATCTCCAATGTGGCTCCCTTAATTACCATCTCCTGTTTTGCCTCCTTTCCACCTTTCTTACTTCTCCTTACCACTCTGTCAGTTTTTCCTTTCATTCCTCTTACCCCATCCTGATGTCCCTTCTGGCCTTTAGAACTCTGAAGAGGTGGGGTTTCAGTGTGAGCTCTCTCTCAGGTGACGGCTCTGAACTGCAAGGCAGGAAGCAGGACATGTAGCAGGTGTGGCTAACACTTCATTCGCTCCGTTAAAAGCATGCGGCACCCTGAATGTGTCTTGATTTAGCTGGATTCTCCTCTCTCTTTTCTCCGTGCCTCTGATTACATGTACAGCTCACAAACACAACCATGTGATAGAGTTCACTCTGTTGTGACAGCAAGCCCCTTTTTCTGTGGAGTCACGGAATCATAATGTCGCACCCAGAGACGGTTATAAAACCTGCCTTCGGGGATGGAGAGCTGCCAGGCTCCTTCTGGATTTGATGGAGGGAGTTGATGATGCTTAGGGAACATGTGATAAGAAAAAAAGAGGCAGCTCAATCCATCGGAGTGGGCAGCCACCCAGACTTGTTGCTCTGCAGTCTAGCAAGGTTGTTGGCATATTTCCAAGGAGATATATATATATATATATATATATATATATATGTATATACATATAATATCCTTTAATGTTATATATACCTCTATTTCTATGTATATTATATATACTTCCATATATACCTCTAACTCTATATAGGTTTGGTGGTCTGCCTGTGTCTGTGTGAACATCGGTAACTAGAAAATACTAGTTAGTCATTCTAAAATGAGACACTAACAGAAGCAAGCTAAAGAAGCTGACTCAGGGGCCATTTGTAGCTTGAAGAAAGAAATGGTTTGCCCGTGATAACATAAACTGCAAAGGATTGTCGAGTTGAATCCTCTTAAACTGGCACTCCGTCATGCTGAAAGGGGAAGGGACATGACATGCGTACCTATATATCTGCAGA
This sequence comes from Rattus norvegicus, assembly GCF_021556685.1. Lineage (NCBI taxonomy): Eukaryota > Metazoa > Chordata > Mammalia > Rodentia > Muridae > Rattus > Rattus norvegicus. The sequence continues at coordinate 22,461,989 of NC_141550.1, read as the reverse complement.
TGGCCAAGCATCTATCCAGAATGGAGGGGGAGAGTGTATCTTAGGGCAGGCAGGAGAAGGAGAAGGATAAGGAGGAAGAGGGAGAGGGAGGAAGACAGAGAGGAGGAGGGGAAGGGGGGATGAGGGAGGTATTACCTACCTGGGTCGACCTCTAGTGGTGAGGGGCTAGGTACTGTGAACACCCTTCAGGAGGTTTTCATCCCGCTGTGAATACACTTATGGGTGCATTTTACCAAGCAGTTTCTGAGGAGCACAGTGGCGCACAAGCGCGAGGATCAATTACCACCAGTGTGCATTCATTTTAGCTGCCCTCCTCTGACCTGACGTAGCTTCCAGGGGTTTCTGGCCAGGCATGTCTAGGCTCACAGTGGTCTTGTTCTTACTCATCTGTAACGGTTGTGTGGGTGACATGTGTGAGGAGAGTTTATTGATGCAATAAAACCCAGCCTTGGCATTCACTGGGTTGCCTGTGGGAAGCCACGCCCTCCTCTGGTTTTGTTTTGTTTTTGTTTTTTTTTTTTGGCAGCTTCCTGCTGTAGGATCTGAAACCTTCCTAGTGTGTTCTGTAGTTCGGCATGGGAGTGGAATCCTAGTCTAGGCAAAGGGATATGAAGATTTCTAGGAAAACCTTACTCTTTTCCTGACTTCCAAGGAGAGGTTTCTTCTGGTTCCTTCCTTCTGTGGAGGAGGAATATGATGGTTGCCAGGGCAGCCACACCTTTGTCATTATGTAGGATAGCTGTGAGACCTGTGCAAAAAATGACCCAGAGCCAAAACTGCTTCTCAAGAAAACACCACTTGGGGAGGATTTTCCTAGAGTCTCTTCTGAACTTTGAACTCTGACACCCAGCACTCTGAGATGCTGACATACTCTCAATCAAGGAGGCAGCCCAGATGAGTCCTTGATAGACTCTGTCATGCCTACTCTACTGTTAGATCCAAGAAGCATGGCCCCATGTCCAGCTTCATTAGTCAGTGAGCAGCAATGTACAGCACAGTGCCTAGGGTGACGTCAGCACTTAGTAATGTGGCTGAGTACAGGGATTTGGGCTGAGTAGTGTTAAAGAATAGAGTTTGAGGCATTTCATGAGGAAGTAAAGTCAATGTTACAGCTGTTTAAACGAATGACAGGCTGGGGGGGGGTGGTGGTACATACCTTTAATCCCAGCACTGAAAAGGCAGAGGTAGGTGAATGTCCGTGAATTTGAGACCAGCCTGATCTACAGAGTGAGTTCTGGGAACAGCTAGGGTTACACAGAGAAACCCCTGTCTCAAACAAACAAACCATTAAGTAAATAATAGACAGATAGATGATAGGTAGATAAATAGATGACATCTTTCTTATGAATTGTTTATGCATTCACGGTTCTATAAATACATGGCCTGCATAATGTAGATGCTTAAGTATGTTTTCTGAAGTTGCACAATTATTGGAGAGTCTCCCTTTATCTGGGTGGTTTTTCTTCCCAGAACAAGTAAGGGCAAGCATCTCCATTTTTGCTGTCATTGCCCTCACCTCCTCTCACCATGGGCTGCCTCCATGAGTCTCCTACCATTTGCTCTCTGTGCTTGTGCCTCCACAGGGCATGTTCTCTGAAACTGCTTGTTATTTTGAGTGGTCTCTACCTCAAGACAGAATGACAGACGACCTTTCTCCATGGGCCCTCCGATGTCCTCATCAAAATCTGGTGTTGGAAGAGTCAATGCTTGTGCCATTATTTGTTCATGTTTCATTCTGTTCTGTGTGTGGGTCCATGAGTTTCATGATAGCCAAAGCGATGGTTTTCATCTAACACAGTAACAATACAATATCCTTACAGTAATGGTGGAGACAGAAAACACAATTCCTTATCTCCTTCTGTTTGCTCCTTCCACTGTTCAAAATTTTCATTGATTATCAAATTAATTTCATTGCACCCATTTTCTTCTGTGATGTGACTCTTCAACACACACACACACACACACACACACACACACACACACACACACTCAAATGCACACGCACACGTCTCATACACAAACATACATGTACACGCACATGTACACAGTGAAATCTGGACCCAGAGATAGGAGCATCAGGGACACAGAATAGGCAGACAATACAATGACCAAAGGTTTGAAAACTCTAGATGAGAAAAGTGATGGGGGAATCAGGAAATTAACAAAAAATTAACAGCTTCATTATTAATGTCTTTAACTCAAGACTCCTGAACCTCTTGATGTCATTTTCTCTCCCCTAAACAAGGCCAAACTAAATTTGCCTTCAGGATCACTGTTTTCCTTTGGCTATTTATTTATTTATTTATCTATTTATTTATTTATCTATTTATTTGATGAGAATGCTTAAAATCTAATCATTCTAAAATAGGTAATAACTTATTAATAGCTGAGATCATCAGGCTGGTCAAAAGTCCTCTAAATTTTTTTTCCTGTCACTGAAAGTCACTGAAAGTGATTTGTTTCACGTCTATCAATAACTAAGTAAAAAGATAAGTGAGGCAAAAGGTTTGTCCACTAGCTTCTTCAATATTTCACATGGTCTCCTTTTTACAATGTATTAATTTATATATTTATCAGAACATCATTCCATACTCTGTGCCCTGTGCAGTTACAATTTGTCAATTGAAATTGAGACCGCCAAATAAAAATTAAAGCTCCCCAAATTTGTTCTTGGTAGTATTTGAGTTATGTGAATGAATTTCTGTGGCGTATATAGGCCTTGTTACACAATGGCAGTATAAATATTTGTGGGGTACTGAGTTCACACAGCAAGGCTGGATCCTGGACTATCTTAAGGGCTCATCTTAATTCTTCTGAACTGTCTGGTAATCTTTCTGTAGACTGCATGTCTTGTGGTAGGCATTTGAGTGGAGGCTAAAAGTGCTGCTTCTTGGAGAGCAAGGTATGAGTGTGCTTCAGGTGGAGAAGGTGCTGGAGCTCAGTCTACAGGGAAGTGCGCTTGGAGCCTAGGAAGTGTGATCAACCTCTAGGGTTAGAGTGGAAAGGGTATGCTATTCTCAAAGTAAATGCTCCCATATACACAAGATTTTCTACAAACGGGCTCCTGAGCTTAGTATCTAATCAGAAACCGATAATAAATGTGAACTGGGGAATTCCCAGATCTGCTGTGTCACTGAGAAACATCTGTAGCTACATGACTACGCTGAGCTCTGGACTGTGACTTAGAGAGAAGAATGACATTTAGAGTTCAAGTAGAGTGCTCTAAGTAACTAGGAGATCATGAAACAGCGAGAAAGTGGTTCTCTTATTCATGTTTGAAATAGCTTCTCACAGTACCTATGATCTCTTCTATAACTAAAACCAAACATTCCTGTGTGAACAGTGACTTTTTCCATGTCCACCTCTCTGACGTATCATTAGCTCCAAGGGGCAGAACTTACGGCCACCTTGTGAGCTACTATACTTTGTCACCTCACGTTAGCCACTACTTCATGAATACCCACGGCCTTCCAATTTAGAATGGTTCAGTTGGTTTTTTTTTTTTTTAATATTTTGGGGCTTTATAATGGTATGAAAGTGGTGCGCACTGTTCAGTAGGAACCGACCTGATATTCTGAGCCTGAGCTAAGGATATTTACCCGAGTGTTCTCTTGTGATGCTAGGCAGAGGCAGTGAACTCAGAGAAACAATACACTCCGCTGTTCTGCAAAGCTCAGCTGGCACGTCCACAGGCTGAGTGTATTAAACGTATATTTGATTTGTGCTGGACATATTGGGGCATAACCTACAAGTTGAAGGGTGTCTGTAATCCCTAACATGTAATTGATCGATTAAATGAATTCCAGGAGAGAGGCAAGCTTGGTGAGTCGAGAAGCATCTCACTCTCCAGGGAGTCAGGATTTGGAGGGAAGAATGCTATTTAACCTGGTCCCCGGGAGCAGCAGCGTTTAGCCAGGTTTTAAAAAGCAAAGATGTACAACGCTAAAGCAAGAGGGAGGGGTGCATCCTAGGGGGAGGTGACATGGATCTGCCTCCTAGAACCTAGGAGATACTATTTCATCCATGGTCCCTAAGAGATAGTATCAGTTCAAGGTCAATAAAGTGCAAAATGGTGTGCCTATCTAGGACAACCAAGTGGAGGAGACATTTCCCCCAGGATGATAGAGTCTCTGCTGTGCCTCCGCCTGAGCCCATCTACCTCGTGTACTGCCGTGGCCAGCATTAGCAATGGACTCAGGCACAGAGGGTACCCAGAGCTGAGCTGCGCTGCCGTCCTTACTTGTTTTTCTTCGGACATAATAAAACACCACGAAACCATTTAAGGAAAAAAGGGTTTCCCTTTTTCACAGTACAGTTTATAATCCACGAGAGCAAGAAGTCAGTGTGGGAACTCGAGGCAGGGACTTGGAAGTAGAAACTGAAGCAACTTCATTGGGGGTTGGGGGAGCTGCTTGCTTACTGGATTGTTCCCCCGCCCCATGCGTTTGTCAAATTGCTTCCCTATACAACTTAGGACCACCTGTCTGGGGCATGGGGGTGGCATGGTTCATAGTAGCCTGAGCTTTCCCATATTAATCATCGATTTTAAACAAATGCCCCATAGGGCCAGATGAATGTTCAATTGAGGTTCCCCTTCCCAGACGACATTCAAAATAACTGGTACAATTGCCAAGCATGGGCTGACCCGTGAATAATTTCCATGGCATCCTGAGCTTAGTATCTAATCAGAAACAAATAAGTGAGAAGTCTGAGCTTTCCTCTGTGGGAAATGACACACTTCTGAAGTGTTCTCACCTGGAATTGACTCCAACAGGAATGTATTCACCAGGTAGAGTGACCTTGCTTCATAAGCAAACATTGTGAAATGGGTTCTGAGGACGCATACTGCAAATACTTCGTGATCCCTTTATAGCTTACTGGTCAGAATGAGCTGGACAGGAGGGCGTGTGGGTTGGAAAGGCCACAGAGAAGCTGGAGTTAGCAAAGGAATGTTTCAACCTACTCTTCAAGGAAGACAATGGTCACCCATTTTCCAGAGGAGAAATTAGAAAGTCATGAGAAGCTTCAAATTCACTTCTTTGAGGTTCACAAATGCTGAGAAATAGATTGTTATATATAAAGTAGGAATGATTATACACAGAAAATTACTTCTTACACACACACACACACACACACACACACACACACACACACACACTCTTACACACACTCTTTACCTTCTTTCTTCCAATGCAGCCACTACAAATGAAACAAAGACCTACAAGCCTCATTTTCCAGGAAACATTGTCTGGAAAATATACAATTGTTCAGCACGCAATTGGTGGCTTGGCTTTAATTTTTATGTGGGGATTTTAGAGTAGTTCATTCCATCCTGGAAAACAACATTCTGTAGTTTCAGACCTTACTTCTCAGACAATTGGGGTTCTTTGCTTAGGGCCACTGTCCTGGAATCCCAAAACTGGAGAAAGGCCATTAGAGAGGACCTGTTTAGAGAACTGGAAGCTTGGGTTAGGGAATTTTGCAAAAATCGTATTTCTTGTTTTTTTTTCTGACTGAAGCTGTTGAAGGGTGGAAACTTAGGATCCAAAATTCTATTATCTCAGTCAGTTAAACCGTTCCCAAGTTGAGGCACCGTCGTGTGTGCTTCCGTGGAGAGCGGCTTCTCTGCTTGTCTGAGCCTCTGCTCTGATGGAGACGAGAAAGACGTGTTTCTTCTTGAACTCAACAGGACTTAGGTCTTCTTATTCCTTCCCCTCCTTCTGTTTGAAAAATAAATCCATTTGTCTTCTTTCAAAGAGTAGCTTTCTCTTCTGATTTTAGGCAGGCATGTGCACTATAGGAAAGAAAACTATTACCAACAAAAGTGAAAATGGGTACCCGTCACAGGGTTCTCGTCTTGTTAGTCTCATAGTTGTCATCTGTGTAGTCTCTGTGACCACAAATTAGTGACCACTCACTATTGTTCCTAGGAGAATTCGGGGCTCAGTTACTTGCATTATTCTTTATCAATCAGTCAACCGGTACACAACCATGCAGTAGAGTTTTTGTGTGAAGACCGGTTATATACCGCACATTGCTGATCCATTTAACATGGGACTTCTCACCAACAGTCCCTTAAACCATTGTATTAGGATTTTCATTGCTGCAAAGAGACACCATGCCCAGGGAAACTCCTATAAAGGACAAGATTTAATTGGAGATAGCTTTGGGTTCAGAGGTTCAGTCCATTATCATCAAGGCAGGAATCATGTATCATCAAGGTAGGAATCATGGCAGCATCCAGGCAGGCAGTTCTACATCCTGAAAGGAGCTGGGAGTTCTGCAACTTGATCTGAAGGCCACCAGGAGAAGAGTCAGCATCCTCAGGCAGAGTCTCAAAGCCCACACCCACAGTGACACACTTCCTTCATCAAGGCCACGCCTACTCTAACAAGGCCCCACCTTTTAATATTGCCACTCCCTGAGCCAATCATATTCAATCCACCATACCTCTACCCTATGAAAGTTTATCTAAAATGTTGATTTGTATGGGTACCACCATTTTCTTGCATCTTCTGGCTCTAGAGTCTTTTAGCACCATGCCGGGGACTATTTTAAACAACAAAACCACACGCACAACACAACAGGTGACAAAAAGATCACACAAATAAGAGGGTAGGATGTCATGTCGTTTGAGGTCAATGCAATACACTTGTTAAGAGAGTAAGCATTTAACCTCTATGCATGACCATGAATCACTCAAAATACTACGGGAATGGAGTTAGGGACTATAAACAGATTTTACCAACTAAGAAAATTGGTGGATAATGGAAATCATAAGAAATAAAAATCCACCATATTTGTTCCCTTCTATTGGGTAATGAAGTCTGTAGCAGAAAAAAAGGCTTAGAGATTGTTGGCTAACTAAGGCATTTCTGCAGGTGATTTACCAAGAGCACAGAACCAAAACAGTAGTCAACTGGTCTAATGTTGAGAGAGAATCCTTTGAATCTCTAGCAATCTGTTTGTAGCTCTCTTCAAATAAAAAAAAATGCCTTGCCATCAATGTGAGCTCTGTTCCCATGTAAGGATAATTATATTTTATTAAAATGGATTTACAGCCAGGCAATGAGCCATGAGGTTATCCAGCCCGTAATTGGTTGCGCATTCTCAGCCATCCAATCTTGGACCTCCTACCTCTTTCCACCACTGACTTCTCATCCTGTCTTAATGACTAAACATGGCTGATACACATCAGCTGCCAGAAGCTGCGTCCATTGTGATCAAAACTCCTACTTAACTAATCAGAAGTCAATTGCAAATGCAATGTAAAATAAAAACACTAAATGGAATGAGGAAAGCCTGACTCAAATGGAAAATGAAAGTCATACGAAGTAAAATCCAGGAATCAATTTCTTGCTGTTCTTTGTGCATTCACAGCACTTTCTCATTTATTTACAAAAGAAATTTTAAATTGTATTAGTGAGTTTGTGTATGTGCATGCACATACAATTACTTCTGGTGCCATGGCCTATGTGTACAGGTTAGAGGACCATATTGTGTAGCTGGTTCTCTTCTTCCACCTTTCCATCACGTCTGGGGATCATACACAGGGAAAGTACCTTTACCCACTGAGACATCTCCCAGCCCTCTTTCTTGTTAATTAACAGTTAGGTCTTTCCTCTATGAGCAATTGCCTGTGGTTTGATAGATTCTTTAAGGGCCGCACTTTGAAGAGAAGCAAAGACACAATCATTCAATGGTTTCTTAGACAAGTATCAAGAGAGGACAGCCCTCGTTATCCATAGATTTGTATTGTTAGGTTGTAACAGGAGAAGAGTAGGTGAAATTTAGACACCAAGCCCTGACGTCACTTCCTGGGAACAGAGTTCCTATCTGCTTTATCCCGTTGGGTTGCTCTCACAGACACCACATGTGCTGATATCTTTATAAGTCTCAGTCTTATAATCTCACATGTTTAGTAATGAATGTTCACCAGATCACTTGCTAGTGCCTTTTTTAAGGAGGGTAAACATTAGTGACAAAAGTTCCCAGCCATTATCAAGTCAAAAGTCTAAAAACCATAAAAATATAAACTTAAAAAATCATGAAGAATTCTTTAGTATTTGAACAGATGAAAAAAGGGTAATATGTTGACATTTTCCTGAAAACTAACAGTGTGCCACTTTGTAATGTGATCTCTCTGTATTTAAGCTATAACGCATGCATTAGAATTATGTATACAGGGGCTGGGGACTTAGCTCAGTGGTAGAGCGCTTACCTAGGAAGCGCAAGGCCCTGGGTTCGGTCCCCAGCTCCGAAAAAAAGAACCAAAAAAAAAAAAAGAATTATGTATACAAATACACAATTACATGTGCATATATGTAACTATCTCTTCTGATAATGAGGTCACAGATTCCAAGGATACCTCTTTCTCTTTAGATCTCCAGATGGCAGGTCTGTTTCTACTTTTAGTTATGGAATTTATTATTTTCACTAGACAATAAAACGCTCAGCGTCAAATAAATAAGGGTCACACAGTTTCCTAATAACACATCAGGGTGCTCATAAAATTCAAACATGCTGAGTCAGGTCATTTTCAAAGGGCAGAGCCAGCACTCCTCCAAATTCAGTAACTCCTGGAATGTGGCAGCTTCTCCTGCTGCTGCCTGGTGGCCGGAATCTTTCATCCCCTCTGCCTTCCTCCAAGTGCTAATGTTTTTATTATTGAAAGGGGTGGGGGGAGATGTGCCAACTTTCCTAATTAAAATAAAATTTCATCTATTAAAGTGAAGTTTATTCTAATTGATGAACGCACACAAGGAACATTCTAAATAAGAATTCCCAGTGTCTTCACGAGCTGCAACTACTATAAGCCATGTGAAGACTTTTTTATTTTTATTTTTATTTTTAATGAAAGAGTGTTGCTTCTAGCCTTAAGAGCAGCAAGAGGATCAACAGAACGTTCTTGGAAAGGCTGCCCGAAAACTTGCCTGCTTTTCTCTGGTCTCATTAGTGGAAGGAATGGACAGGTCACTTTCAGAAGGATTAAAGGGTCAGAGAGTTTAGTGAAGGGAAGTCCCGGAGGCCTTTAGAAAGAACATGGGCTATAGTACAATCTGGGAGCTAATCCTTTGGGTAAAACCTGACAGATTTGGGAAAGCTGTTTCTTCTTTTCTTCTTGTCTTTAGAGGGACAATTTCCCATTATGAACAGATCTCAGATTGCCTTCATGTTTATCCCAAGTTGCAAGACCCGCTGCTCCTGTCTTTTCTGCAGTACACTCCCTCCTGGGCATTGCATTCACAAGTTTTTCAACACCCCCACCCCCCAAACTGTCCCTATCCTAGCCTTTTCTGACCAAAATTACATTTGCTTGGTTTCTTCTATTCCTACCCACATCTAAAATTATCCAAATTTCCACTAATTCAAACCTCGTTAAGGGGTGGTGGTGGATAAGACTGACTTAAAGAACGCCAGGTTTTGTTCATTTGTGGGGGGAAAAGAGGGAGGGGTTTTGCTATGCAGGCTGGTACTGACCTGGCACTCTCTACACTCTCCCGACTGTAATTTGTAGCCATGCTGCCTTGGCCTCCCAAGGGCTGGGATTACAGTTGCAAGCCACCAACTCTGGGCATCAGCATGTTTATACTGAGGAGGATCTTTCCGGTCATCTGGTCTACCAGTGTTTGTTTTTTGTTTTTGCTTTTTTTCCCCTTCAACATTGAAAAAGAACAGAAATTGTGGAAACTCCCAAAGTTGTTGACAGAGCCATGATTGCTCAGGACTAACTCTGCATTTTCTCTTAATAATGGCTGTAAAGTCCTGACAATCTAATCTCCAATAAACTAAGGCAAATGTGTTGTTATTACTCAGATTCCCTTGGAATCTGACAATTGGTTCCAAGACCCCTGCAGATTTCAGGCTCTTTGAAATTTAAGTCTCCACAACAAAATTGAGTGATGTTTGCACAGGGCCTACATATACTCTCTCATATACTTTATTAATTTTTAATGTTTATTTTAAGTTTGTGTGAGTCTGTGTGCTTGTGTGCCTGTGTGCCTGTGTGTGTGTGTGTGTGTGTGTGTGTGTGTGTGTGTGTGTGTTTGGGTGTCTGTGTGTGTGTCTGTTTGTGTGCCTAATGAGGTTAGAAGAAAGTGTCAGGTCTGCATCTGAAGTCACAGGTGGTTGTGAGCCACCCTATATGTGTGCTAAGAACTGAACTTTGGTCTTCTAAAAGAGAAATGTGCACTATTAACTGCTGAGCCATTTCTCCAGCCCTTCCTATGTACTTTAAAGGCTTAGATTATTTATAATACCACATACAAAATCAATACTGTGTAAAAACTTGTCATTCTTAGTTGCTTAGGTAATGATGACAAGAAAATATCTGTTGAGATTTAATTGCAGAGACAATATATGTGTGTCCACTCATGTGTGGTATGTTTGTGTGTGTGGTGTGTCTGTGTTTGGTGTGGTGTGTGGTGTGTGTGTGTTTGTGTGTGTGTGTGTGTGTGTGTGTGTGTGTACGCACTTCCACACAAATACAGAATCCAGAGTAAAATAATAGGTCTGCTTTCTTGTTCTCTGCTTTATGACCTTGAGATTTGGTCTGGAGCTTGTTGCTTTGTATAGGTTGGCTGGCTAGCAAGCTCCAGAGATGTGGGTGCCAGGGATCCTAACTTGGGGTGTCTTGCATATGTTACAAGGTTCTTGAAGCTGAACCATCCCCAGAACATCGGAGGAAATTTTTTTTAAAAAAAATACATATTTGATGTATATTTGGCTGCGTATGGAGATGTGACAACCACATACTCAGGAAGCTGACTTTCTGCAGAGTTTCACACACATGGGCAATTGGGTATGATTGCAGTTCGGTGAGACCCAGCGGCATGTATGTGAGTATATGGAAAATGAAGGGGGGCAGGCACATGCTTTGCTCATGACCTGGCTCATGACCAGGGCACATGACCCTGGCTCATACTTGTGGCTAGAGGTATCAAAGGGGAAATGAGCTATTTCCTACTTCAGGATCAATGTCACAAGGACATCCTCGTTTTGCTCATCACCTCTGTATTCTTTGAACTATTGCTCACTGGGGGGACCGAGGGGACACTGCACCGATGTAGGTTTGGCACAAGATTTATATAACACAATTGAAAAGGGAACTCTGTAAAGACATCAGTCTTGCAATGCCTCTTACCCTCTTCCTGTCCTGGAAGCTCTTTTTGTGGCTTGTGCTTCTCAGTGATTAGTCCCAGGGCTAAGGATTCCACGCAGATGTGTGTATCATGGTTTGGAAGTTGGACCTAATAATGCTGAATGCACTCGCTGTGTGCTTCACTCTGGTTGCATTTGGAAAAGCCTCCTGATATCAAACTTTAGAATAAAGCACCACCTTGTGGTCTGATGCATTTATTAAAGTGGAGGAATGGAAGACTGAACCTGGAAATGCTCCCTCAGCTGGTGGTAAGGAAGCCAGGATCCAAAAAACAGAATCCCAGGAAGCCGATGCAGCAGAAGCCCCCACCGGGCCTCTCTGTTGCTTCAGAAGACTCTTAGATCTGCTGATGGTGGGATGCCTTTTCGTGGAGTGAGTCCCATGTTTGGGATATTAATTACTCTGCTCATCACACGTCACAGTCATTTAATCATCTTAATACCACAGGGAAATGGGCCCACTAATGTCAGTTTATAAGTGAAGAAACTGAGACCGAGGTCACCAAATGATCCAATCACATATAAGCAGGAGGAAGAACGGGAAATCAGGTGTTTCCAAATTAAGTCACTATTCTTAACCATGGGTTTGGCTGATCCTAAGGTCAAGACCAAGAAAAGCAAGACCAGAGATCACGTTTGGCTTCCCCCAAACCAAGGCTGCCAGAATCCTGTTTGGCACTGATAGGACTTGAAGTTGCCTGTTCTTCACCATCACACTGGCCAGAGGTTCCAGACTTACAGAGGGTCACTTCACTAGTACACCACCACTTTTTGAGACAGTCTGAAGAGCGGAGATAATTCTTGTTTGTGGAGATGTGTAAGAGCACATGGGACCATCATCATAAATCATTTCCTAGGCAAGCAAAACCAAAATGTATTATTTAACAAATATTCACTGGGGCAATTGGAGTGTTTCCTCTAAGCATGGTGGACTCTTTAACAGGTAATTATTTTATTATGTAGGTTGTTTAGAGGGAGAGTTGGATAGCTGTCTGATCAGCATGCTAGGTAAGCCATAGCAATATGAATAGATTCAAGGGACAGCTTGTACGTTATACACATCTTGTGATGTTGTTCATGTCTTTGGCTATGTCACTTTGCCTGGGGGACACCATTTTGTCCCTTGAGGGCCAGGGAATCTGTTCCAAGGGAGGTGACACTGAAACAGGCTCAGCGAAATAGATGGAAAGAGTGAGTCTCATCTGCCTCTGTTCCGGAGAAGCCTCGTTCTGCACAGACTTCCTTTCTGTTCGAAACTGAGTCTGCTGCTAATTTTAGTCAGGGGAATCACTTGCCTACAGTCAGTCTCATTTGATAACATTTCTAGGAACAATGATTTGCAGGACTTGCAGTCTACTTTTTTCCAGAGGAGGCTCAATCACATAGTTCAAGTTGGGATGACGCTGTCTGGTAGGAAGTCCCCTACCAGAGACCAAAAGGGAAAGTGAAAAGCTCTGCTGAAGTTCACGACAAGAGGAAGCATCACGTGGATTGGTTTGGAGGGCTAGGGTGTAAGGTGGAACTTTCGCCTGTTTGTTTCCAAAGCTGCTCTTGCCTTCTTTTATTCCTGTGTTTTTGTTTCCAGTTGCTTACGTTGGTTTTTTTCAATTTCATTTCTATCGTTTTTTTGTTATTATTATTTGTTGGGGGAGGGGCAGGTGCATTAGCGTGCATAGGTTTGTGTGTATGCAGGTGTACTTGCCTGTGCACGTGTGTAGAGGCCAAAGGTCAACAACAGGTGTCTTCCACACTCACGCTCCACTTCTGTTAGTTAGTGTTTGAGACAGGATCTTTCACTGAGACTGGAGCTCACTGATACAGCTAGACTGGGTGGCAGAAAGGCCCCTTAGGGCTACCTGGCTTTGTCAATCCCTCCCAGACAGGCCTAAGGTTACAAATACATATAGCTGTGTTCGGCCTTTTACATGGGTTCTGGGGATCTGAACTGAGGTCTTCTTGCTTGTTCAACAATCTCACCAAATCATGTCCATATTCACAAGCAGCCTTTGAAAATAGTCTTTGCCATTTTTTGAAGGCAGGATTTCATAAAATTAATATTGTGTGAGTCTTTGTGAATGTATTCTATCTTTGGGGGTGACTGAAATTTTTCTTGACTAGTTTCTCACTGAATAGTAGAGAAATACCCTTGCTTCATTCCAGGGCCATAAAACTTATTTCTGGGCTTCAAACAGATAGAGGGGAGCTTCTCCTTCTGGGGATTTCTGTGATCAATAGCATAATCAGTTTTAATGCACACCTTATGATTCCAGTTAATGAGTATTTGCATGCCAGCACCTAATTTAATAAATTAGGTTTGTCTTTTTTCAAAGTATGGCTTTCTATTTAAATTCCTTTTCCTTAAAATGTTAGATAAGGAGGTTGGGCTTGGGGAGAGGAGTAAGTTCTAAATCATATAACTCCTGTCATGAGTGAACTCAGGAGCTTTCTATGTGTGCTTGTTATTCATTAGGCCAATGTTTCTTACCTGAAACAAAGATGGAGAAATGTTATCTTTCTTGTCTCAACATAAAATGCTTCATTCTTAGATTATAATGAGGCTTTCAGGTAGGCGATAGTTCTGAAAAAGCAATAATGTGAACAATCTACCACTGTGGGAAACTGAGGCAGAAACTTTAAATAGCCAGTCATATCACATCCACAGTCAAGAGCACACTAAATGAATGCATATGTGTTGCTTGTTTGGTTGCTCAGAATGATTTTTCTACTCCTATGTAGTTTAGGATCCTCTGTCTAGGGAATGGTGTCGCCCACAATGGCTTTTCGTATACCAACTAAATGAATTAAGAGCACCGGCCACAGACATGTCCACAGATCAACCCAATATAAACAATCTTCATCGAGACACTCTTCCCAAGTTAATTCTAGGTTATGTCAAACTGACAATTGATTCTAAAAAAAAAAGCTTTACCAAATTGTAAACAAATTTTATAACTAGATTCTTGCACAAAACCACACAGCTATGAGTTAGAATATTTGGGTGATGTGCAGCAAAGAGAACTTTTTTTTATGTGAATGTGAATAAAAGAATGGACCTCACAAGTATTTTCTCATAACATGTATTAAGTGACTCTGCCTTTCAGAGTAGGGGCATCTGATAGTTTGATGGCTGTGTGAGGCCCTTTCTTTGTGTATAGATAGCATTATACTGTGGGATCTGAATTCTGAAGAATTTATACATTTTCCACTTCTATGTCTTCCTTTTGGTTTACATAAAATCTCTACTTCACAAAGTGACTTACAACTTAATATTTCTCATCTTCTCAAAGATTAATATAATGAAAATAAGTTCTTGGCCCCTAAAGAACATCAAAATGCTGTGAGAAACTCTGACAGTCAGCTTTAATTATCAAGTTGACAAATGTAGAATCACCTAAACAGAGTGTTTCTATGAAGGATTGGCCTATGGACATGTCTTTGGGGGATGCTCTTAATTAACATAATTGGTATAGAAAAAAACAGCCCATCATGGGTGGCACCATTCCCTTGTGAACTACACAAGGGTAGAGAAACTAAGCTGAGCACACAAAACAAGCAAGCATGTATGCATTCGTTCAGTTCGCTTCTGACTGTGGGTGTGATGTGATGAGCTGTTTGAGGTTCTTCCTTGATTTCCCCACATGCTAAATGGTAGCCTAGAAATACACCCCCTTCCCCTTAGATTGCTTTTGTTAGTTTTTTCTTTTTTTTTTTATCACAGCCACAGAAATGAAACTATAACAGAAACCAAGTCATATGTACTACTGTTTCTTCTTTATTGGACTTTTAAGGAAGGAAATTTCAGCTGGAAGGGGTGTTGTGATCTACAGAGATAGCACATCTGTTCCATAACAAGATCAGTCCATGTCAAAGCCCTCTGTTTTACAGAGGAAGTGGAAGTTTCCCACTCAGTTCCCACTCAAGTGGCTAAAATAGAGTAATAATCAGACACATGGGAAAGTGACTGTCACAGACTCAATGACTTCTGGAATAGAAGGTCAAAACACAGAGAAATCCATCAAAGAACAGCAACCCTTTTCTATGTCAACACATGCAACCTTCAGCTACCCAGAGTCACTGTGGAATGAAAGAAAGCCAATATTCCTAGACCCAAGGCAGACGAAGCTGTTGTTAGAAGAAGAGAAATCGGAAGTCATATCGATACTATCCATTGGACAACCATGAAACCAAGACATCACATTTATAGCTACAGAAGCAAAATTACAGCTTGTTAATCCATTCCTGTTGTTATATAAAAATATCTGAGCCTCCATAATTGATAGAGAACAGATATTTCTGTTGAGGCTGGAATTCCAAAATTAGGCATCTATGGTGAACGTGTAATGGCAGATGTGATCACGGTAGGAGGATTGCAAGGTGAGACAAGATGCCAGAGACTAGAAAGGACAAGCTTTGCTTGTTTATAACAACTTACTTTTGTTGGAACCAACCAGAGTGCCATAAGAAACCCAATAGTCACTTCTGAGGCCAGTGCCACCAATAATCTAGCCACTTCATATTATTTTCTCACCTTCTAAAGACTACACACACACACACACACACACACACACACACACACACACACACACACACACACCTCTTACATGATGTATTCTACTGCATCTAGCCCTCTCAATTCCTCTCCTGCTCCCCTTCTATCCAGACCTACTCTCTTTCTGTCCCTCCTTAAAAAAACAGGCTTCTAAGAGATGATAATAAAATAAAATAAAACAAAAACTGAGAAATTAGAATTAGTCAAAACAAACAAACAAGGAAAGGAGCTCAAGAGAAGGCATGAGAAACAGAGACCCTCTCATTCAAACACTCAGGAATCCCATAAAAACACTAAACTGGAAACCATACTAAAGGCACATAATGTATGCAGGCTCTGTGCATGCTGCCCCAATTTCTGTGAGTTTATGTATGTTTTGCTCATATTGACTTAGGTGTTATTTATTGGTGTCCTCAATCCCTCTTTCTGCCTCCTTTTCTTCAGGGTTCCCTGAGATCCAAGGGGAGGGATTTGATGGGGGCATCTTATTTAGAGTCAAGTGTTTCAAGGTCTCACTTTCTTTCTCTGTTTATTGTCTAGATGTGGGTCTCTGTGTTTGTTCCCATCTGAGGCAGAATGGTTGAACAAGGCACTAATCTGTACTCTGTAGCAAAATGGCATCAGAAGTCATTTTATTGCACATTTAAAAAAAAGAATAGTTATGTTTGGTTTTAGCCTAGATCCCTAGTCTGTCTAGTCCCTCATTCTTAGTCACCCAAGCAGAATTGAGTATTGGTTCCAGCTTGAAGAGTGGCCCTTCAATCAAGTTAAAGCAGATATTGGTTGGTTACTCCCACAAGGTTTGCACCACCATTACACTAGCATATTTTACAGGCAGGACACCTTGTTAATCCCATGATTTGTGTCTGGGTTGGTAATTACAGTTCTCTTTTTAGTAACATGCACAGAATCTTCCTGTACCAAAGATGCTAAGACATGGGGACAAAGGTTCTATGTAGGCATCAGCTCCACTTCTGTTCATGGAGTTGTGTAGGTGTTGTCCTCAGCAATGAAGCCTTGCTGACAGTTTGTGGAAAGAAACCTATAATCTTAGGATTTCCCATGAGACCCATTCAGCCAACAATTCAATTAGATGCTACCCAATCTTGGCACTGGAAGCTTCATTTGGTGACAAGAGATGTCTTGTTGGCATTCTGTCTCCCACATGGTGATTTCTGTTACATCACCATCATATGTGTATATATTTTAGGAAGTTTCTACTGTATTAGGTTCCCATACTACTCCACAAATGCCTTTAGTTTTAACTGTTTACCTCATTCACATCTCCTCTGCCTCCCATTTGATTTTCCTGTTATAGTCTCTCCTCCCCATCTATCAGTAACTATCTATTCTATTTCCCTTTCCTAACAAGATCTATCTGTTCCTATGAGTCCCTTACTCTATACTTTGTGGCTCTTCAGCCAGTAGTTTGGTTACCATTGACTTAATGGCTAATATCCACATATAAGTAAATAAAAATTATCAGGGACACTTCACTCAGAATGATTGTTTTTCTAGTTCCTTCCATTTACCTGTAAATGTTATGATGTCTTTTAAATGACTGAGTAATGTGCCATTGTAAAAATGTACCACATTTCTTTTATCCATTCTTCTGTTAAAGACAGAAGAATGTCTAGTTGTTTTCAATTTCTGGCTATTATGAATAGAACAGTAATAAACATGGTGGAGCAACTATTTTTGTGGTAGGATAAAGTATCCTCTTTTGGGTATAGACCCAAGATCGGTGTAGCTGGAACTTGAAGAAGAAAGATTTCCATCATTTTGAGGAACCACCACATCGATTTTCATAGTAGCTATACAAGTTTGCACTCCCCGAGCTGTAGATGAGTGTTCCCCTCCTCCACATCCTTGCCAGCATGAGACTTTACCATTTCTCAATACAACTATGTGTATAAAAACAACTTGAAGCAAAAGCTCATTAATATTTGTGAGGTTCTCTAACAATATCTAAACCATTGAGAGAGAGAGAGAGAGAGAGAGAGAGAGAGAGAGAGAGAGAGAGAGAGAGATCGATCCCAGGAAGGAAGAATTTGTCATGGGGCACTCCCGTTAACTCTATCTCATTGAAGATGTCCCAATTCCCTAGGAAATTAGAATAAATTAGAATTACATGAGACCCACACCATAAGCTATTGCTAAATTAATTATGAATGTGTTTAGAGTTGGGGCAATAGTTTGAAACACTATACATTGATAATAAATTGGAAGGGATTAGCTATATCATTTGATCTTTTGGTAAATTGGTATAAAATCCCAAATTTTAGTCAGACTGTGGTGGTACATGCTTTTAATCCCAGCACTCAGAAGGCAGAGGCAAGTAGATGTCTGTGAGTTCAAGGCCAGTTAGTTCCAGGATAGCCAAAGCTACACAAAGAAACCCTGTCATGAACTGCGCCCTCCCAAATTGCAAGTTTTACAAGTTTCTTCATCATGCATAAGTTGGGCAGAGGCTTTATTCATTGAATCGGGTCATGTGTGACTCTGGGTTCTGTTACAACTGTGTCTACAAGAGTAGACAAATGAGGCAAGGAGTACAGTACCTTTCTCAGAATGTTGCCTCAGAGCTACTGTTTGCTCCATTCTCATGGGCACACACATGACACTCCCCATGGCAGTTATTCATTTCCCTGACATATGCAACCATGGTAGGATGCCAGTTGTTTCCAAATGTTCCAAGTCCTCCAAGAAATATGTCTCGGCCATGGCCAGAAGAGCTGAATGTCCTAGGTCCTGTTGGTAGCTAGATACAGTAGAGTGACTAAGCTTTGTTGGGTCACTATAAACAAAGATGTTTATGTCGGGCTCCCAGGGTGTGTCTTTGAGGGGCAAGCTAGCCCTTCTTTTTCCTATTTCCTGCTGTAAGAACCCTAATAGAATGGCTTATGGTAGAAGAACCATCTTGGACCATGAGGAAAAACTGTTGAAATGGTTGCACAAGATGATAAACAAAAGGAATCTAGGTTGAGAATGGTGGGAGGGGGGAGGGAGAGGGAGGATGAAGATGGTCGATAATTGAGTTGAAGTTACAAAGCAAAATATAACAGACTTTAGGCATAAATGTCACGTGTAGACAACATTGATACAGTTGCTTAGAAGCAGAATTAAAATTTAAAGCCATCAGTTTCATATTGGCAATTCGGCAAGCCTGTGTTGTATAAAGTTGACCATCTGCTCTCCCCCAGCCAAGCTCAGCAGAAGGTGACAAGAGATGAGAGGGTTTTAGGGAGGGCATATGCTTCAGAGTATCACAGCAAGCAGGAAAGCCAGAGCCCCCAGGTGACATTACATAAAGAAATTCTTCCCAGGGTGTGGGACAAAGGCCTATCTGAAAGGCAAGCAATTTTTCTATCCACTTTCTAACCATTGCATTGGATCATTCCTAAAGACAAATATTAATGATCTGATTCTCACTTTTCTTCCTCAGTGGTATAAATGGTTGTCTGGACTTCATCCTGTACTATGGTATTCTTAGCACCTTGATTCCTATGGTGTTGTATCACAAAGGTATCAACTCTTTGATAACAAAGGTGTCAACATCTTGATGCCTATGGTATTGTATCAGAAAGCCTCAAGCTTCCCAAAAACATCTGTAGACAGACTTATATCTAATGGATATCAAAGAATATCACCCCTAAACTTGAACTTCTTATTAGATGTGTGAAGTTGTGAAACCTTTTTGTTTTCTTTTGTGTAACAGGGGTTGAATTGTTGTATACATTGAAATAAAGTACACACACACACACACACACACACTTATTAAAAGGAATGATACAATTACCCTTGGTCTGTTTTTCTTTCTTTCTTTTGTCCTCCCTCTTTCTTTCTTTCTTCTTTGTCAATGGAAGAGCCAAGGATCCAGCAACACTGATGTGTGCAGTTAAGGCTGTTATTAATAGGAAAAATGGAAGTATATTTTGTTCAAACAAAATCTGTTGTTTGGGATGCAGATGTGATGGTCTGTTTGGGGTCCTGTCCTATGCTGCAGATGCTGCAATATTATGTAGAAATCACTAGATACTCAGACTGCGGTGAAGCCGTTGGGCCATCCTAAATCATTCATATTCATGTGAATGATTGTGCAAACGTCCAGGAAGTTCAAAGCCATTTTTATTCTGAATTTTCAATCATCAGCTGAGCCCACTCTTAATTAGTAAGATATTGTCATTGCAGACAGTTCAGGATGCCCATTCCTAAGCACGTGCCTTTAGGGAATCATAGTGGGAGGGACACACAGTTAATAAAATTGAAAATTTTATTAAAGATACTTGCAAAGGCACAGCCCCATTTTCACTGGAAGCTCACCGTTGCTCCACGATCAGTGGAACTAAGGAACAATTGCCCATTTGTTACCTTCTAGATGAAAGCTCGTTTAGAATCAAAACCAATTTCTCCTTCTTTGCATAGGAGACAATTGCTCAAGTGACCCCTTTTTGAAGACTCCGTCACGGATGGCTTCCATTCTCTATGAAGTGCTCTCTTTAGCAAATCGCCCCAGTGTATGCTGGTGCATATTAAACTCAGTATTCCGCAGAAAACAAAGGTGGAGTAGTGGAAATTTCTCCTGGAACAGTTACTCCACACGGTTGGAGGAGAGCCGCGCCCATCTTTACTGCTTTGCCATAAAAGCCTTGTGAGAAGGAAGTCAAGCCACAACCGCATTAGGTAAATGACTGTACACTAATGCAACTTATCTGGAATGAGGAAGAGACGAACGTGGCATTGGGAGAATTTCCTCAAGAGCATATTTGTCTTTGTTGCAAGGCAACAAGTAGGACCCAGGCTGTAGCCTGATCAGAGTTGGTCCACCTAGATACCAGAGGCTTTCAGGAGGTGTGGGATATCTCAAGATGTTGAAGGAATTGTTCAGTAGAAGGCATGTTTCTATGACCAGGCTGACAAGGTGAATGGATAAGTCAGAGAAAGGAAATGGTCATTCACAAAAGCACAGAAAGATATGGTTTAACCTAAGCCTTTCTGAGAGCTCAGGGCCTGCAGCTGTCTAATGGTCTAAAGTAGGAGGGGGTGTGGAAAATGAGGAAGACCGTGAGCTTTGGGGTCAAACTGCTTTGATCTCAACTCATCTCTTTGCACAGCATTAGGTAGGTGGTTTTCCTCTCTGTGCCTCAGTCTTTAAATCTGTCAGATGGGAATCTCTATGTTAACCCTTCAGAAGCGGCTGTCATGCACGTGTTTGGTAGACACATGGTGTCTCTTAGAGCATACAGCACACTTGTAGGTGTTAAATTGTAAGTCATGCCTTTTAAATAATTCTATTTTTAATTTGAGAGAGAGAAAGAGAGAGAGAGAGAGAGAGAGAGAGAGAGAGAGTGTGTGTGTGTGTGTGTGTAAATGAGCATAGGTGTTTATATGAGGATCAGAGGACAACTTTGTGGAACTCATTCTCTCCTACCTTGGCATGAGTTTCTGGTAGCAAACTCGGGAACAGGGGTTTCAAAACAAGTATATTTATCCATGAGCCCTAACTTACATCTTTTAAACATATGTATTGTGTTTTTGAGGAAGGGTCTCACTATTTCGCCTTAGCTGGCCTGGAACTCTTGGTGCAGAACAAACTGATCTTGAACTCAGAGAAATCTGCCTGCCACTGCTTCCCAGGTGCTGGCATTAAAGGTGTGTACCACCATGACTCTCTCTAATGTGTCTTTTAAGGGGAGTTAGGTAGGTGCTAATGAAATACTCTGAGATGAGGCTGGCCCCTATTCACATGTCCTGAATCTATGCTTGCTTTGCCACTTGCCCAGGGACTTTATTGAGGGACTGCTTGGTGGTTTGAGTGAGATTGCCCCTGCCTTCTGGTAGACTCATATGTTTGAACTCATGTGGTCCTCAGCTAGTGGAACTGTCTGGGAAGAATTAGAATGTGTGGCCTTGTTGGAGAAGCTGTGTCACTGGGAGCAGGCTTGGAGATTTCAAAAGACTGGCACCATTGCCAGTCTGTTTCTGCCTCTAACTTGTGGATCAAGATATAAGGGCTCTGGTGCCCTTGCCATGTTACCTTAGATCCGCCATCATGGACTCTAAACCTCTGAAACCGTAAGCGCAAAATTAAACACTTCCTATTATAGGTTGGTCCTGGTGTTTTATCATAGCAGTAGAAAAGTAACTAAGCCAGATCGAGAATTCTTAGCAGGGTTAACAGGCTTGTGCCTGTCATCTCTATGTCTGTACTAGGGCCTGGTTCTGAGAAGACTCTCAGCAAGTATCTGTCTACTGCATGCATGCAGAAAGTGAAGGTGACAGGAATTTGCTCATCTGACGGTAGTAAGTTTGGTCCATTCATCTTTGCATCCCAAAGATTGAACATAGTACTTGACTATCTACATGAAAGTGTATTTTATTATAATTATTTATATTCAGTTCATTAAAATGCAACACTTACATTAGAATATAGACATCAAAATATCTTTATAAAAACTTTTGTAGAGTATTACCCAATCTCTAAAGTGTGAAAGTTCTTCACAAAGATTAGGTGATAGTCAACAGGAACTGACGTTGATAGAAAATAACTATCACGAGTTGACTGACAACATACATATGGATTAGTTTCAGTCAACCAAAATTCACTAGACATCAAAATACTGTCATTTCCTGTTGTGAATAATATTATTTCATGAAATATAAGTTAAGACTTGAAAGGCAGCTATCAAGAAATAATTTGAGTGCTGGAGAGATGACTCGGTGGTTAAGAGCACTGACTGACCTCTTCCTGCGGTCCTGAGTTCAATTCCCATCAACCACATGGTAGCTCACAACCATCTGTAATGGGGATGCGATGTCGTCTTCTGGTGTGTTTGAAGACAGTGACAGTGTATTCACATACATGAAATAAATAAATAAATCTTTAAAAAAAGAGATAATTTGAACTCAGAATTCCTTTTAGACCTAAAAATGATTGAAGATTGATTCCAAACTATTGTTTATATTTACCACATTAGAAAGGAAAGCTAAAAAAAATCGAAAATAATTTTCAAATGTCATTGATAAACTCAATACAATGTAAATAAAGAAACTCTTGAGAAATTACATTTTTCTGATGGATCTTTTGCCAATGCACGTTATGCAGTGATTGAATATCTAGAAAATATGGATTCGTTAAGTGAATCCTGAACCTTCTAAATATTGACTATGAAATGGCGCTTACCATTATTTGTTAAAGTCATTGATCTTAACAGAACAACAATCTCTAAGCCTAGGGCAGGCAGGCTGCCAGACTTACATTAGCATATACAAATGTTCAAACTTCTGAGTTTTAGTCAAAATTTCAAATTTTTAGCAACAATGTCTTCATGTTCCTTAAAGGGAAAAGCTTACTGCTGAGTTTTAAGGATTCATGCAGTAGGCAAAGCATTCTGACCGTAATTTGCTAACAGATGTCTTAAAGGAAAACTAGGGTTCCGAAGAAAAACTATGTGAGGCCAACCTGTGATCCGAACAGCTGTGGACATGCTAGGATGCCTGAGAGACTCATGCACATTTCCATCTCATCAGTCGTGTCATGATGTGATTAGAAGAGGCTGTGTACTGGAGCTTAATCACCTTTCCTGTCTCGCTGAGGTTATAAAACGCTCTTTTTCTGCCAGTGTGTAGCAAGGAAGAAGGCAGTGATTCCTAGTGCCACCTTGAGATAGCCTTTGTCTATTAATCCTAAGCCCATAACTATGTTGGCTCCACTATTGCAATTATTGCATTAACCAGCAAGTAAAATCTGCTTATCGAAGAGTTCTTTTATTTGTGTGGCTATAAGTGTGCCATGCGTGTGCAGGTACTCACGGAGGCCAGAAGAGGGTGCTCACACGTGGTCCTCAGTCCCTTGACATGGGTGCTGGGAATAGAACTTGAATCCTCTGGAAGAGCAGTATGAGGGGAGCCGTCGCTCCAGCTCCACATTTTATTTTAGGGGCCAGTGAGACAAAGGTGCTTGCCACCAAACTGAGGATCCAAGTTCAATTAGGAAAGAATTGACTCCCACAAGTTGCCCTCAGATCTCCATGTGTCCACTGTGGAACACACACACACACACACACACACACACACACATACACACAATGAATGAACAAAGAAGTAAATATAATAATTTTTAGAAAGTTTCCATATCACGGACTTGAATGGGATGTTGCAAAAAGCAGTGGGTCCACAGGTCACACTCTGAGTCTAAAACACTCACTGCCATCCCAAAGATGACAGTTATACCCACAGGTCCCTTTCCTTAGGTATTATATCATCTGTATATGGGGAATAAAGAAACCAAGGACAAATATTACAGAAGTTATTGATGAGAGCTAAGCTCCAGACCAACACACTAGAAATAGCTCAGCCAATAATTCTAAGTGAAAACAAAATCTATACTGAATCACACCACACACACACACACACACACACACATACACACACACATACACACACATGCATATACACCACACACACATACACACATACACCACACACACACACCCTACACACACACACACCACACACACATACATATACACATACACCACACACACACATACACACATACACCACACACACACATATACACACACACACATACACACACACATACACACATATACACACACACACCACACACACACACGTACATATACACCACACACACATACACACATACACCACACACACCCTACACACACACACACCACACACACACACATACATATACACATACACCACACACACACACACACACACACACACACACACACACACACACACCTGTAAGTAGAAAGGGACAATTAGGAAGAGGGTGGGGACTCAGTATGAGACAGGAACTGCGGATAACTATGATGAAAATATGTGTGTGTATGTGTGTGTGTGTGTGTGTGTGTGTGTGTGTGTGAATGTCATATTGAAACCCACAATTATGTATACTTAATATATGCTAATAAAAGTTTGAAAAGTGTCATTTCCTAATTCTTTCCCTAGAAACATTCTGTAATTTAATCGTTGGTTGAAATTGCAAACACTGAGTATTGATCACATTGTCAAGGTAGTTTTAG
The DNA here is from genome assembly GCF_021556685.1 of Rattus norvegicus. Lineage (NCBI taxonomy): Eukaryota > Metazoa > Chordata > Mammalia > Rodentia > Muridae > Rattus > Rattus norvegicus. The sequence continues at coordinate 22,437,221 of NC_141550.1, read as the reverse complement.
CTGCTCGTTTTAGGTAGTTTCACCTTCCTAACCTGACATCACATATTAGCTTAACATTAAATTATCTTTGTTCATAGACCTTGACTGTGCATCACAAAGGGGAGAAAATGGAGAAGAAATTGACTGGGCATAGCATACCCACAGTTGCCTGGGAGTTAGTGAAAGACCTGGGTACTTCTCTTTCAAACACTCTTCTTTTCCTCCAGGCCCATCACATGGCTACTTGCCAGTCAGCCTCAGCAAGCCATTCCATTTTAATGAAATGACGGATTCAGAGAAACCCTGTTAAAGTCGGAAATTCCTAATGTGGAGTTTTCCGAGTGATGGATGATCCACAGGGACAGGGAGAGTGCCATGAGCTTTTCCAGCTTCCATTTCTACTGATAGGCACAAGTTGCCGGAAAAGAAATTCTCTCAGCCCTAGCTGCATCACTTGCTAAATATAGAATTCCAGATTACAGAAGCACCCTCGGATGACTGAGTGTTCCGCCCTAGCTCAGAAGGCTTTCATTCTGAAAGTGCACATCATTTTCTCTTCCCCTTTAAGACCAGGGAGGGGAGGGAAACCAAGCCAAAGACTCTGTGGCCACTGAGCTGTGGTAAGCTTGAGGAAACTGTCTTGGGAAACTGGGCAGAAGGAGTTGCAGGGAGGAGGGTGTGGATGAGAATGGATGCCATGAGCCCCCTGACTATTGAAGTAGAAGTCATTTTAACATGCTGTATGCTCTTTGCTAGTGTTTTAGACATAATGGAATCTCTACTTCATCACCAGTGAGTGGCTGCCTCATGATGCGGTATTTATGTGAATTACGTTTGACCTCCCAAAGGTGGAGGAAGATTTTTAGAGAGACATATTTTGTCCGTTGTGTGCAGAAAAGAGCAAAATCTCTTCCCTACCTCCTACCCAGTGTCTTTTTTCTTCATAGTGTTCTTTCGGGCCAGCCCAGCGGCTTAGCAGGTAAAGACAGCCAAGCCCGACAGCCCGGTTTCATCCAGGAGAGCCTCAAGGTAGAAGCAAGGTGCAGAGAACTGAGTCCAGCAGGTTGGCCTCTCATGTGCCCATACTGTGGCATGCTTGCCACCGTCCCCTCGACACACAAAATAAACATAAAAACATTTGTTTACTTTTTTATTTACTCTTCATATTATTCCCACTGTTCCTTCTGTCCTTTGAATCTTGACCCACGATTGGGAGTGGAAGGAGCATTTCTGGATAGGGCCATGTGATATAGACCACGTGGCCGGCAGAGGACCGTGTCTGCAGCCTGTTTGTGTAGGCTACTTCTTAAGTCCAAGAGATAGCCAGAACACACAGAACTCAGATACGATCACTCCTTAAGGTTTGGAAAAAACTTGCCTGGGTGGGAAACCATTTTCTCAGACAAGAGTTAGCCTACGGATTGCAACAACAACAACCTCTTGTGCCAAGAATATCAATTCATTCAAAAGTCCCTCTCCCAAAGGCCAGGGTGAAGCAGTGGTCATGCCCATACAAGCAGGTTCCACTTCCTGCTGCTCTGCGCTGGTAGAGATGTCACGGATTGAGGTTGGAATCACCTCTCCCTTCTTTTGGCTTCTCTTCTGTCTGTCTTGATCTTGTCCTTTTTACCTTTAATGTTGCTAGTTTAGAAGTGTGACAATTTTGCACTGAGAAAAACCATACAGTCTAGAGCAGGAAAGAATACCAGATGTCTTCCTGGAACCTTAGGCACCACCCTACGCTGCCTGTACTAGATCATTCCAAGTCTCCAACTTCCTCTGTCTCAGCTGTCTGTCTTACACAGTAGAGAATAACTTTATATAATTCTATGATTCAGATGGATGACTCTTTTGTATCAGGTTTTATTGAATCGATGTGAAGTTTGTTTCCATGAGGAGATTTAACTCTTATTAAACGTTCTTGCTCCTTGAGCACACAGGCTAGAACTGCAGCCACATGCAAAGGAGAGAGATTGTTTGGGAAAGTAGAAACGGATCGAGTAGGACACGTGGACATTGGGGGATTAATTCTTGGCTCTTAATTTCTCAAATGACCAGAGCTAATCCTCCCATTGCTTGAGCATAAGAGTAAAAATACATAACTGAACAAAAATGAATGACACCCTGTCATAAAAACTTTTTTAAAATTCATCTGAAACACTAAGACACAAATTCTGACCCAGCGGGTGTGGGAAGAGTTCTGGATCCTGACATTTTTGACAGCCTTTACTGGTACTCCCAGTCCATCGGCCACTTTTGGACTTATGAAGGTCTAACTATAATGAAATATGAGGTATTTTGGCAAGATTGAGTCACTTCATTTTTACAGTTCCTTTGAAAAGCATGATTCAAAATGTTGAGCTTTGAAGACATTCACTGTGAGGATTGTGAAATGGACCCAGGAGCAAATTGTTGACGTAAATATGTACCTAACAAATATCGACTGGTTGACTTCTAGAAAGGACATCTTCAGAGATGCATGGCAAATCCTTCCAGTGACGGACAACAATGGAGCCCCTCTCCCCCTTCAGAGACTGAGAACCTTGTGCATCAGAAGCATGCCAGTTTGTGGTGGGAAAAGGGAGTACGGTTCACCAGAGTCTAGGGCACAGCTTCTTGGTAAACATCCAATCACATGGTATGAACAACAGCTAGAGGATATATAAAGATTTCCTTCATCGTTTTATGACCGTGTACCTCCCAGACTGCAGGAGCGACACTGGAAAGTTTGGCAAGAGCTGGGGAAGCCGGGACACTTATTTGCAAGGCTCAATGAACACATGGGTGTGCCGCCATTACTTCACCGAAATTTATGATGAGCAAATTCCTATGGCTGATTAGCCGTTTCTGGCCCACCTGGGGTTGATTTTAGGTTTGTTTAGATCCTACCTGTCGTCTCTCCCAGATTCCAGGGACTGGCAGACCTAGCCTCACCTATGGGTGAAACAAGGAAATTCCCAGGGTCAAGAGAAAGCTGAAACTCCAATATGAGGAAATCTTCTGTTCTTTCATAGTACACAGAAATACACTTTCCACATGGATGTGTGTGAGGTTTCAGGTGAGAGATTCTCAGGAAGATTCAGGACAATGCAGACCTTCAGGAAAAGGGCGATACCCACCCAGTGCAAACTGAGCTGCATCTGTCCAAAGTATGTAAGAGGAATCAGATTCCCAGTTCATTCACTCTTGAAGATAAAATGGCAACCCTTAGTTGTCAATAGCCCAAGTGGGTAAACTGTGGCACAGTTTATACTCTTCTTTCTTTCTTTTTCTCTTCCTTCCTTCCTGTCTTTCTTTGTTTCTTTGTTTCTTTGTTTCCTTGTTTCTTTCTTTCTTTCTTTCTTTCTTTCTTTCTTTCTTTCTTTCTTTCGTAACTGGACTAATTTTGAACTCAAGAGTCTCTTGCTCTAGCCATCTGAGTCTTGCAATTGTAGATGTTCACCACAATACCCAAGCCTCTTCTCCTTTTTTAAGTTAGACTTGACCTTGAAATTGACAGCTATCAACACAGTCTTCATTCCTCTATTTCAGCCATTTCTTTTTCTCTTTTTTCCTCTTTTCCCTCCCTCTCTCTCCCTACCACTCCTTCCTTCCTTCCTTCCTTCCTTCCATTGAGATCTCACTAAGTAATCCTGGTTGACCTGGAACTCACTATGTAGACCTGACTTATCTGTAAGTCACAGAAATTTCCCTGCTTTTGCTTAAGTGCTGGGATTAAAGAGATGTGCCCCTAGCCTAGCTATGATTTACTTTAATTGTGTGTGTACATGCGTACATGCATGAGTGCATATGTGTATGTGTGTGTGTGTGTGAGAGAGAGAGAGAGAGAGACAGAGAGACAAAGAGACAGAGAGACAGAGACAGAAACAGAGAGAGAGACAGAGACAGAAACAGAAAGAGAGAGAGAGAGAGAGAGAGAGAGAGAGAGAGAGAGAGAGAGACGGGGAGAGACAGGGAGGGGGAGGGGGAGAGGAGGAGATAAGTGGTGGGAAAAGGACGTGTGCAGGTATCAGATCCAAGCAACAGATGCAGAGCTCAGGTTAAAGTCTTTACTAGAACAATTCAGAATGCCTGGCTTTCTTATCATTATATAACGCATAGAATGGTTTTTGAACCGAATCAAATACTGTTGTGTTTGATAGGAGAAATGCTGGGTGAGGCTGAATTCTAACATGCTTTTTGTTGCGCAATCTATGAAAATGTCTGTTATACAAATTTTTTCGTGCTCAATAAAGGGAAAATACTCCCCAAGTTCCAAATTTGGCAATGAGGAACATGCCTAGTGACCTAATGCCCCTTATCAGACTTTTTTTGATATATTTTTTCTTCTGATGCAGCATTTGTGGTTGAATTAAAATTGGTCCTTGTGTTTCTTATGAGTTAGCACTAGTTTTTCTGCCTAGAAATCGGTACAATATGGTTTTCAAGACATCAATGCAATGAGACTCTTACAGATACTCTAAGAGCAGTTTGCTTGCTTTGGGCTACACAAACGTGTCCGCATACTGTAGAAGGAAAACTGACTGAGGTATGTTTCTGATGATAAAGGGCATGTGACCCTGGTGGGTCAGAAAAGCAACTCAGTTCATTTCCAGTTATTAATACTTAGTGAGAACCTACCTTGTCTCAGGTAGCATCATAGGAACTTCACACAAATTAATAATTTAGTATTATTTTCTTCAGAAAACTTTTAAAATAAAGTCATTTATATTGTAATAAGCCATCAAATAAAAGTGACACACAGCTAGATTAAGGTAGCTACTCAAAGAAAAAAAAATCCCTGCTTAGTCTCAAACTCTATACACCTGACTAGGAAAAGGACACATTAGTCATGAAGAGGATATGACAATGTTTTCCTAGCCTCAACTCTGTCATAGCTTTTCCCTCTTTATGGAAGACAAATACAGAACAACGTAACAAACAGTGAAAGTGTAAAAATAAAGCTATGCTCAACTGCTTCAAAGGGTTCCCTTTAGAACAGAGGTTCTCAACCTGTGGGTAGGGACTCCTTTGGGGGACTTGACAGATCTTTCACAGGGGTCACCTAAGACCATTGAAAGCACAGAGCTTTACATTAAAGTTCACCAAAGTAGGAAAATTCCAATTTTGAAGTCATTATGAAAATAATTTTATGGTTGGGGGTCACCAAAACATGAAGAACTGTATTAAAGGGTTGCAGCATTAGGAAGGCTGAGAACCAGTGCTTTAGAATAAAAGGAAGCATCCCTTTAAGGAGTGGCTTTTGAGAGACACTTTTGAGGGGAAAGAAACCAGAGCATGGTAGCAATTGCCCTGTACACTAGGGAAGTCAACGGCTGCCTAGGCACAAGGCGCCTGTGCTTCTTGGCATCTTTGTGTATACCAATTGGGACATAGCCATATATTCATCGCCTATCGTGTTATTCAAATGAATAATAAAATCCAACAAGTCTCTTCTGTTTAACTGATGAAGCATGGATTAACCCACGCCTACAGAGATGGAAAGGTTTGCATAGATCTCTGTCTCTGTCTGTTTGGTGTTGCAAGAGCACAATGCCTGAAGTGAGATGATTTATATAAAATAAAATCTTATCTCCTCACAGCTCTGAAGGCTGACGTCCAAGGTCAAGGCGCTGACTTTTGGTGCCCGTCCCTTCTTGCGACATCATTAGCAGGAAGGAGGGTAGGGGTGGAAAAAGAGGCTGAACTTGGTCTTCTGTAAGAATGGCCCCCTGTCATAAGGGCAGAAGCCCTTACAGTTCCCACCCCTTAATGCTATCACACTGACGATTTCATTTCCAAAATTTGCCTTGTGGAGGCACATTAGAACCATAGCAACCTGGCTAGAGAAAAATGCCTTTGAATTACCACAAGTATAAAATAAAGGAATAGTGAGCTAATGGAAGACGTAGGTTAATCATTTGCTGGTTAATATGCAAGACTTCATGACGTTTGTAGTGTACTAACAACCAATGGCTGGTGTCATTCTGATGGCTAGCCATATGGGAGGTATAAAGACTGGCTTTAATCTCATGCACATTTTGTTTTGTTTTCGTTGTCATTCCTGTTTGGTGCTGTCAGCACGCTTTTTTGTTGGTTTTATACAAAATCCCCAAAGCTATGAAGTTAAACTTCATTTTTTTTTTTTTTTTTTTTTGGAGCTGGGGACCGAACCCAGGGCCTTGCGCTTCCTAGGTAAGCGCTCTAACCACTGAGCTAAATCCCCAGCCCCTCATTTTTATTTCTTATCGTGTGCAAATTCTCCAGTGTAAGGAGGGAGGAAGAAGACTTAGGAAGCAGGCTCAGAGGTTTGCTAGCTCATCCAGGTGTCGGAAGAATAACTGGATCAGGTTCTAATGGCGCGAAGCTTTCTTTAAGGTCAGGGTGGCCTTCCAGAACTTTCTAGTCTCAGCAAATCTTCAGGACTGTAGAGTGGCCAGTCTGACTTCCTTCAGTGGTGGCAATGTCATCTACAGCTGAGACTAACAGTGAACCAGAGAAGGAATGGATCCGTTTTAATTTTGCCTGGCCTACCCTTCTGTCTTTATCCATGAGTATCTTCATCCTCCCTGTGTTCTACTAGATGCTCCATAGACAAAACAAATCAGGGTGATCTTGAGATGCAAACAACTTTAAATTTCAAATATATAAAGAAAAAAAAACCCAACTTTTATCAAAGAAGAAAAGGTCACGTGTTAAAGAACTAAATGCAATTTGACTCTCAGAATGTTCTTTCCAAAGACTAAACACCTAAGACAATGGGGCTCTTTGCAGAACGGAAGGGGGAAGGTTTGCTACCAAACCACTACTCTGGGTGTAGTCTCTGTAGTTAAAATAAGAAAACACAAGGGCTGAAGAAGTGGCTTACTGTTTAAGAGCACTGGATATTCTTTCAGAGGATCAAGGTTTAGTTCTCAGCACTCACAGGGCAGCCCTCAACTGTCTGTAACTCCAGGTCACACCAATGTACATAACATTAAATAAATTATTAAAGAAATAAAATAAGAAAACACACTTTCAGGGGAAAGATGCTCGAGCACACATAGTGCATGGTGAGGATTGAGTTCAGTTAGTCAATTGTGTTTAAAAACAGAAGTATTTGCTAGCTGCTGTTAGAATCAGTAAAACTGAAAGTTAACCAAACAGATCAGAAGGAGAAGTTCTTTGTTGTGAACAAGTCTTACAGGGGATTCAGAAGTAAAATGAGAGGGAATTATTGAAAGTCACCCTATAAATCACACCTAGCAATGGTTTGGACATGGCACTACAGATTCTAATGACAAAAGTTGGAATGTGGTTCCAAGGAGACAGAAGTGAGCAGAAGAATATTAAGTTCCTATATCTTACAGAAAAGAGAAAAATGGCGGATAATTGTAGACATTTACTCACAAAGCACAGAATAGAAAAATAACTCTTTCTACAAAGCCAAAGTCAATGCAAACACTTGCTCTACCTCCTTCCTTCCAGGCCAACCAGGATGACTGGTGTAGGACACCTCAGTTCCTTGCAGCATCGGACCACACTTGCTCCCCAGGCTTCCGTCTCATTTCCCACACAATTTATTTTCCACCAGAGGATCAAAGTAATCTTTTGAGATTCCAATCTGTTGGCGTCACTATTTGCATTTCTGCATTCTCAAGTCTCTGGCATCCTATTGTCCGTGCTCCTTTGGCCACCTTTTACGGTTTGGCTGTCAGTGATCTCTCCAGCCTGGTATGGATCTTGTCGAGTTTTCTGTCTAACCCTGGGAACATTTCATTTCCCAAATATGGATCAGGCTCTTTCTCACCCCCAGGGCTGCCTTCCTCTGTTCAAAGTCCTCTCTTCCCTGTCTTTTAAGAAAATGATATTTTTCTTTAGTTGTAGCAAAGTATTTAGACACCAATTTGTACAGTTAAATTCTAATGACTTTGATCCTTCAAGCAAAATAAAAGCATAGAAGAAAAATAAAATGGGCTTTTCTTTGTGACCAGATTTCTGACTGTCCAACAGAAGAAATAAAAGCTAAACTCTTTGCCTTCTGAAAGTTTCAATTTCAAGATCCATTTGAGTATTTTTAAAAATTGGAAAGAATCTTTCACTCAGCCAGGATGACTGATCTTTCACCGGAATAGGAGCTGAAACTCTGATTAACTTTAATTTTTAAACACGACACCATACAGTTAAATATGGGTTTTAAACTGAGGGATCTAGGTGACTCATGAACTGATCTAGCGCGTATTAGCAAGCAGTTCAGGCTCTCAGAGTAACAATTATCTTCAAGAAGTAATTATCTTTTTAAAAATCAGAATGTGTGTGAACATAGCAAACTCATAGTTCGAACAACTGATACTTCACGTTTGCATTTTAATCTTTACTGGTTTTAGTGTGTGTGTGTGCGTGTGTGTGTGTGTGTGCGTGTGTGTGTGTGCATGTAATGTTTCCACGTGAATAGGAGTGCATATGTAGCATCAAGTGCTTTTAGCCAACGAGCTATCCTACTGGCCCTGATTTTTAAATATAACAAGTTAGGGAGAAGACACTTGTTTCATTGGTTTGACGCCAAAGGTCACTAGTAAAAATGAATCAGTAGTGAATTGGGCACAGGAAACAGTGTGCTTCTTGTCCAGTTTTCCTATACATCTAAAATAAAAATAAAGCAACAAACAATAAAAGCATAAACATAAATAAAAATAAAAACTAATATATATAGTTTATATACATACACATGCATGCATGCATACACATATATATGCACACATATCAGTAACTAATACATGCTGTGTATGAATATACATATATACATATATATATATATTTGTGTGTGCGTGCGTGTGACTGTTATCATGTCTTTTTTTTTCTTTTTTCTTTTTTTGCGGAGCTGGGGACTGAACCCAGGGCCTTGTGCTCACTAGGCAAGCGCTCTTCCGCTGAGCTAAATCCCCAGCCCGACTGTTATCATGTCAAACACCCTCCACTATCATGGAACTATAAATCACAACAATGTCCTTATGTCTCTTTTCTCCACCTTCTTTGCCTACCCTATTCCAGCTCTGAGCTTCGTCACCTCTTCGGCTGGCAAACCCTTCTGACTCTGGCTGAATTGTTACTGTAAAGTCACAAACCCTTTAGGGCCCTCCATCCCAGCATCTTTTCCCGTTCACTACTATACCACACTTTCAGCTCCAAGGTTTGCTCAAGAGAGTTTTCATTACCATGTAATACTTAAAAAAAATGTTTCCTAGACAAGGTTTTTCTGTGTAGCCTTGGCTATCTAGGAAATCACTCTGTAGACCAGGCTGGTCTCAAACTCAGTGAGCTACTGTTTCTGCATCCTAGGTGCTGGGATTAAAGGCTTGCCTGGCCATATAATATTTCTTTAAAGTTTTTTTAAGTGTAAGAAGTTAACACAGATTAATCCTTTAAAAAGTCAATGGAAATCAACAAAGGACCCAAGTAAAACATTGCATTTTTATTATTCTTTTTTCCCTTTTACTGAAACTATGTTTTCCTCCTCATACAATATATCCTGACTACCATTTCCCTTCCTCTACTCCTCTGTGCACCTCTCACCTCCCATCCAGATGTACCCTCCTTTTGTCTCTCATCAGAAAGCAAGGGGATTCTAAGGAATAATACTAAAATAAAACATAATAAAGCAGAAACTCACACATTGGAATTGGACAAAGCAAACCAACAGAAGGAAAAGAGCCCAAGAGAAGGCAAGAGAAACAGAAATCTACTTGTTTGCACTCATGAATCTCCTAAAACCACTAAATTGGAAAACATAATATAACACAAAAGACATGTAAGGTAAAAGAGAGAAGAAAACACACACATACACGCACACACACACACACGCACACACACACACACACGCACACACACACGCACACACACACGCACACACACACACACACGCACACACGCACACGCGCACACACACACGCACACACACATGCACACGCACACACACACGCACACGCACACGCACACACACACACACGCACACACACGCACACACACACACACGCACACACACACACACGCACACACACACACGCACACGCACACGCACACACACACACACACACTTAAGATAAAATTTAAATAAGGAAAAAGGAAGACCCCTGACACAGCATAATGAGACAAGGGACTTCCAACCCTCCAAAGATACTCTGACTTCATTTTCCATTGGCCATCGACTGCTGGACATGTAGTCTACCCTAAAGAATAGTTTGTTCTGAAAATGAGACTTTCTCGGACTAAATTATGAAAATATTTTTATTTGCAAGTGCTTATCAATCGGATGACTTTTGGGTTGGGGATGGGGTCATGTGTCCACCTTTCTTTTCAGCTCTAGGACCCCAACTGCTGCGGATTTGTGTAGCCCTGTGCTTGCTGCTTCGGTCTGTGATTTCATGCGTGTATTGATTGTGCTGACTTAGAAGGCCTTGTTACCTTGACAGCCTTCATGATATCTGGCTCTTACACTCTTTCTGCCTCCTCTTCCTCAGAGTTCCCTGAGACCTAAAGGAAGAGATTGGATGAAGACATCTTGTTTGGGGCTCTCATTCTCTGCGGGCGGTGGGTCTCTACATCAGTTCCATCTACTGTAAGAAGATCTTTGATGGTGGCTGAACAAGGCTCTGATCTAGGAGCATAGCATAATATCATTAGGAATCATTTTATTGCTACTCTTTTGTCCCCTGCCTTGAACAGAGTATTTGGTTTTAGCCTAGGTCCCTGAACTGTCTAGTCTTAGTTTTTTGGCCGTCTAAACAGTGTTGAGCATGGGTTCCACCTCATGGAGTGGGCTTTCCGTCAAATCAGGTATTGGTTATTTTGCCCTCACAAACTTTGTACCACCATTATAGATCAAAGGGTTTGTGGCTGGGTTGGTGTTTACATTTCTCTTTCAGTAGCCTGCAGAGTATATTCCTGTACCAAAGACACTAGAACACATGGGTGAAGGCTGAATATAGGCACCAGCTTGACTCCTATGATTTGTTTAGGTATTGTCTTTAGCAATAGAGGCCTTACTGTCCATTTGCAGAAAGCAACGTATAGTCTTGGTAACAGAATGGCCTATTTGGAGGCTCCTCTTATACCCCTTCAGCCAACAAGTCAGTGAGATGTAACCCAATATTGGTACTGGAAGCTTCATTTAGTGATAATGTCCAAAAGGGGTTCTCTTTCCTCTATTTTCTGGCAATTTCAGTTAGATTGCATCTCTCTCTGTCTCTGTCTCCGTCTCCGTCTCCCTCTCCCCCTCCTCTCTCTCTTTCTCTCTCTGTATTAGAAAGCTTCTACTGTGTTAGTTTTCCATACTCAATATTAGCTGTCTCTCCCCATGTTCCTTCTCCCATCCCTCTCTTCCTTCCCCAATTTGATCTTCCTGTTCCAGGGTATTGTTTTTAAAGCAGAGAAAAATGTATTTTGTTAAGAGGAAATATGTGTACAACTGTGTGTGGATCTATGGCTAGTCAAGAGGAGAACTCACCCTGGGACGCTCGGCATGAGGAAAAACAGCAGCCAGCAGGAATACTTAAAAGTGCACTCAGGATTTACAGCAACTCTTTAAAAAATAACCAATTTCCTGGATAAAACATAAATGATCAAAAGTGTTTTGAATTAAGAAAACTGAAAATTCCAGTGACTGGAAAAAATTTCAAGTTGTTCTCGAGTTATTACCACAAAAGAGGAGAGCGGTAACAAGCAAGGCAGCTTTACAGCTCTGAGTGCCAAGGAGCAGGTAATTTCTCCTTGATGCATTTTCCCATGAACCAGAACAAGACAACAAAAATTAAATTCATTTTTCCTAAAGTGAAATGGTTCTGTTTCAAACAGTTGAATAAGTAATATACAATTTTGGGGGGGGTGTTAAATGGAATCATCCTTGAATGCAACTTGCAGAAGACTGGTTTTTAAAGCATAATAAAAATGCAAACATAAATCTTCCAGAAAATCTGACAGAACGTGGAGCTGTTCTGGATTCAAGAGCAAATTAATAAGAGAAGTAAGTTAGCATACTAAATCAATGATATAACGAGGGAAAAGTAAGACAGCTCATAAAACCAGCTTGCGACCATTATGGGTAATAACTCTTAGAAAACTAAGCCGCAAAGGACATTTGCTCAGGCAGTTAATGAGCATCTTCTGGCTGAAGAAGCAGAGAATCCCTTTGACTACAGCCAGAAATTGGATCAGGACTAGATGTCATCACTCTATATCTAAGAATGTCCTTAACATCAGTGTTTGCTTAGAATTGACCAAAACTCCCTAGTACTATTCGCTCTGATGGCGATTGTGGAAGATTGAATAGACAAATGCCTTCTGCAAACTTTTGGCAGCCTCAGGATTGTGATCAGGTTGATAACCATCATAGGTAAACAAAGATGATTTATAGTCATTGTTATATAAGCCCTGTGAAATTTTCATTCTGTGTGTCTGTGTGCTTGCATGTGTGTGGGTTCGTGTGTTTACAGGCATATGTGCATGTGTGTGTGTGTGTGTGTGTGTGTGTGTGTGTGTGTGTGTGTGTGTTTATGAAGGTTTAAGGCCAATTGTGGATGTATTCCTTGGTGTTTGAGACAGTTTCTTTGTAACCTGGAGCTCACCAGTTTGGCCAGACTGGTTAGCCAGGAATCCCCAAGGATCCACCTATCTTTGTTTCTCCAGCACTAATACAAGTGTGTACCACCATGCCCAGATTTTTATGTGGGTTCTGGGGATCCAACATGGGTTCTTATGCTTACATAGCAAGCTCTTTACCGTCTGAGCTATCTCCTTAGTCAAATAAATATTTTTGTAGGTTAAAATGACCTAATACTAGGAATTTCTTATGGCTTAATTTAGTACAACTAATGAGAGCATGTACTATCAAATATTAATAAAAGCTTCTTTGAAGACAATATATCTATAGAGGTCATCAGGGACATGTCACAGAAAATGAAGTTGCTGCATTTATCCAGTAAAGATTATCTGCCCCAACATTTGCTTCCTCTAATTCGGATGTTTAGACACCAGCCTTGAAATTCTCTTAAGAAGTTTACGATAAAATACAACGTTGCCTGGCATCTGAAATTACTCTTCTCCCTTGACTGTACTTCTCATCCCAACAAATCCTCAGGCCTCATTAACCATAGACAGAACCAAGCTTGCAGTCTTATTCTACAGCATGATGCTAGGTGCCTCCAATTCTGACCAGAGAACGTGTCAAGAAAATGGATATGAAACCACCAACTTTCTCTTTGTGAGCTCCAGCGTGACCTAAGAGGCTGGCTGCATTTTGGCTGAGTCCATGACATGGGACTATACGTTTTGAACTAGCTAATCTCTATGACAATGCTACCAAATGATGAGTTACTAGAATGATAGAACTATTATTCTTGGGTCCTGAAGGGGAATTCATTATATCTGGTGAAGATGTATGAGAGACCTCAGAGAGATGGCACCGCCAAGAATTTCATGAAAGGTAAAGTAGAATGGCATGCACAAGAACAAACTCCATCATTTAAAACACATTGTCAGAAGACTTCGAGAAAACAAATTAAGAGAAAGATGAGAAATTCAAACCCAATTCAATGTTGCTATTATGGTGTCTTGACTTTAAAACAACAGGCTTACCAAGCTGTTAAAAGATGAGAGCCACATATACACATATGAGAGCCATAACACATATGGAGAGGGCCTAGGTCAGACACAGACAGGCTCCCTGATTGTCAATTCACTCTCTGTGAACCCCTATGAACCCCAGTTACTTGATTCTGTGGATTTTCTTGTGGTGTCCTTGTTTCCTCTGACTCCAAAAATCCTTCCCAGAAAAAGGTTTTCAACACTCAAAGATCAAAGGTTATTCCGACTTGTAAAACCTATGGATCTTGAGAACAGAAATTATCCTCTGTGTACATATTACTAAAAGATGTTTACCTGAATTCAGTTGTGCTGTGGGTAGAACTCAGCATCTTCAGGGCCCTTCAAACTCCAGCATCCCTGAAACATCGCTGGCATCACCTCAATGCCATTGTTTAGGATACAAATGTCTTCCAAAGGTCCAGGTGTTAAAGAATTGGTTCCCAGACTGGATCTGGACTGAGAGGCAGTGAAAAAGCTTAAGAGGTAAGCTTTTGAACAGATGAGACCTAGTTTCTTCCTCTTTATTTCTTTTTCTTTTTGTCAGATATTTTTTTATTTACATTTCAAATGATATCCCCTTTACCTGTTTCTCATCCATAAATCCCCATCCCATCCCCTTTCCTCCTTCTTCTATGAGAGTGTTTCTCCACCCATCCACTCACCCCTTCCTGCCTCCCTGCCCTGATATTTCCCTATACTGTGGGAGTCCAGTCTTGGCAGGACCAAGGGCCTCTCCTCCCATTGGTGCCCAACAAGGCCATCCTCTGCTACATATGCAGCTGTAGCCATGGGTCTGTCCATGTGTAATCTTTGGATGGTGGTTTAGTCCCTGGGACCTCTGGTTGGTTGGTATTGTTGTTCATATGGGGTTGCAAATCCCTTCAGCTCCTTCAATCTTTTCTCTAACTCCTCCAATGGGGAACCTGTTCTAAGTTCAATGGTTAGCCAATGCAAGCATCTGCCTCTGTATTTGTCATGCTGTAGCAGATCCTCTCAGGAGACAGCTATATTAGGCTCCTGTCAGCATGCACTTCTTGGCATCAGCAATATTGTCTGGATTTGGTGACTGTCTGTATATGGGCTGGATCCCCAGGTAGGGCAGTCTCTGGATGGCCTTTCCTTCAGTCTCTGCTCCAAACTTTGTCTCTGTATTTCCTCCTATGAATATTTTTGTTCTCCCTTCTAGGAAGGACTGAAGGATTTGCATTTTGGTCATCCTTGTTCTTGAGCTTCATGTGGTCTGTGGATTGTATCTTGGGTAATCTGAGCCTTTGGGCTAATATTCACTTACCAGTGAGTGCATACCATGCGTGTCTTTTTGTTGTTGGGTTACCTCACTCAGGATAATATTTTCTAGCTCCATTCATTTGCCTTTGAATTTCATGAAGTCATTGTCTTTAATAGCTGAGTAGTACTCCATTGTATAGATGTACATTTTCTCTATCCATTCCTCTGTCAAGGGACATCTGGGTTCTTTCCAACTTCTGGCTATTATAAATAAGGCTGCTATGAACATAGTGGAGCATGTGTGTTTGTTATATGTTGGAGTATCCTTTGGGTATATGCCCAGGACTTGTATAGCTGGGTCCTCGGGTGGTACTATGTCTAGTTTTCTGAGGAAACTCCAGACTGATATCCAGAGTGGTTATACCAGTTTGCAATCTCACCAACAATGGAGGAGTGTTCCTCTTTCTCCACATCCTCACCGGCATCTATTGTCACCTGAGGTTTGTTTTTTTTTTTTTATCTTAGCCATTCTGACTCCTGTGAGATGGAATCTCAGGGTTGTTTTGATTTGCATTTCCCGATGACTAAGGATGTTGAACATTTCTTTAGGTGCTTCTCAGTCATTCAATATTCCTCATTTGAGAACTCTTTGTTTAGGTCTGTACCCCATTTTTAATAGGGTTATTTGATTCTGTGGAGTGTAACTTCTTGAGTTCTTTGTATATATTAGATATTAGCCATCTATTGGATGTAGGATCAGTAAAGAACTTTCCCCACTCTTTTGGTTTCCATTTTGTCCTAATAACAGTGTCCTTTTCCTTACAGAAGTATTACAATTTTATGAGGTCCCATTTGTTGATTATTGATCTTAGAGCATAAGTCACTGGTGCTCTGTTCAGGAAATTTTCCCCAGTGCTCACATGTTCGAGGTTCTTCCCCACATTTTCTTTTATTAGTTGAGTGTATCTGGTTTTATGTGGAGGTCCTTGATCCACTTGGTCTTGAGCTTTGTACAGGATGATAAGAATGGATCAATCTGCATTCTTCTACATGCTGACCTCCAGTTGAACCAGCACCATTTGTTGAAAATGCTCCTTTTTCCACTGGATGGTTTTAGCTCCTTTGTCAAAGATCAAGTGACCAAAGGTGTGTGGGTTCATTTCTGGTCTTCAATTCTATTCCATTGATCTATCTCCCTGTCTCTGTACCAATACCATATAGTTTTTATCACGATTGCTCTGTAATCTTGAGGTCAGGGATGGTGATTTCCCCAGAAGTTCTTTTATTGTTGAGGATAGTTTTCACTAACCTGGGTTATTTTGTTATTCCAAATGAATCTGCAAATTGTTCTTTCTAACTTTAGGGAGAGGAGGATTTTCCCATACCCTGCACTTCTACCATGATATGCTGCCTCGCTACAATCCCCAAGCAAAAGGGCCACTGACTATGGACTGAAACCTTCAACACTTTGCCAGAGTAAACCTTTCTTGGTTTCAAAGCACTAGCCCTATGAGTTATGTCCCGTCCAGGGAAAGCTGAGCAACATGGCCATGCATGTGTGCTCTTTAGCTTCTGTATTTGTCATGGGGGCAAACTGAATCCCCCTAGAAATCCTTGTAAGGTTGACAGCCTCTTGGGTTTGTGCTAAATTAGGTAAGTTTTGCCAGTGTAGTGGGGGATTTGGAGGCATAAGTTGGAATCATGCACTGTAACAAGAAAGATACAAGATTCCACTAGTGTTATTTGCTGGGTTTAACAGATTGAGGGAGCGGTTGTATACAAGCAGAATGACTGAAGGAAATAACCCCTCAGCAGCGCACAGTGCTCACTTAGCTGGATAACAGCTCACCAATGTTTTGTTTTTGTTTTTGTTTCTGTTTTGTTTTTTAAAGAGATAACTAGTTTAGAACTTGCCCCAGAATGAACCACATGGACGAGTCTTAGGAGTGTGAGTATTTCTCACATGATTCTAGGTGAGAAGTTACACATCTCTGACCCAGAAGAAGAAAACACAGTGCAATTACTATCCTGGCATTGAAAATGCGTATGAAGACAAACATCGGACAGTTCTGTCTCCTGGAAGCAAACTTCTACATCCAAATATGTAATATGTGTCTTTTATTGTTACTTTTCTGAATGGGGGATAAGTAATAAGTCAAAGGACAAGTGATAGAAAAATGGTCACGGATGAGAGCCTTCTGTGAGTGCATGGTCCCAGCACTGCACACGCCTTCTGTGAGTGGGGCTGTCTTCTCACTGACCACATCTTCAAGCTGAGCTAGGTGATATTCTCTTCCCTCTCTTTTATTTCTTGGAGGGGATGCTTGCTGTGGGCATCTCCCTCTGCATGGTCTACCTTGGTAGTACCAGCCCAAATCTCTCTCTCTCTCTCTCTCCCTCCAGCCTTCATGAAGTGGAACTCTCGTTTAATTATGCCAATGTGTAGTGACATCATTAGTGATGGAAAACTTAGGAGGATTACTGGTTCTCAGCCATAATGTCAATTTTAAAAGTTAGATTACTGAGATTTTTGTTGGTTAAATCCTACAGTAGTTCCTCGACTTAAAATGGGTATCCTCCTTGTCTACTCACCACTGATTGAGAACGTCCTAGGTTAAAAATGCTGTCAACTCACCCAGCTCAACCACACAGCAAGCTGCACACTGTGACTGCTCTCCCCACGGCCATGGGGACCACTTGGTGCAATTAGGATTGGACCATATATGTAAGCCAGAGGAGCAGTACAACTTCTGGCTTCTACTTGACATGTATGGATTTCAAGTCACTGAGAAGTCAAAACTACAGTAATTTGAACCACTGTTAGTTGGGAAATACTTATAACCACGATTAGGACTCTGGTGGAAGAAGAGGCAAAGACAATGTGAGAGCCAGAGGAAGAAGATGAGTATTGTGAAACATTGTCATCCAGACATGACATGACAAGGCCTTCGGATGCTTAAATTCACAGTAGCTAAGATTTCCTGCACAAAACCTGCAGAAGCTAGGGTTAGGCAATATCTTATAGTGGAGAGGGGGAGGGGCTCACAAGATTCCACCCTTCCCTTAGTGGACACACAACACACACACACACACACATACACACACACACACACACACACACATACCAAACAAACAAACAAACAAAATAAAATAAAGACCAATAGTTGTTGCAGAGAGAGAGAGAGAGAGAGAGAGAGAGAGAGAGAGACTTAGCTCTTTTAAGTAACCTTAATGAAATTTATTACATCATCAACAGACACACAGCAAATAAGTTATATAATTTACTTTGAGGTTCACTGAAAATTTTTCCAAGGATAAGCCAGAGGAGTAAACACAAACATATCCAAAACCTCTTTGTGTGTTTGTTTGTTTTTTTAATATGATAACAAGATAATTATTTTTTCAGGCACTATCTATATTATAATAACATTCAATAAAAAAGTGATTTATAATAGATCTGAAACAAGACTGAAAGTCAAAATTAAACTCTAATCTCATAAAGAAGGCATGAAATTTGCTATACATAAGAAAGATTAATTTTTAAGAGAGACCAGTAACAAACAGAGGTCTTTGAATTAATATCTAAGCAAAGCATATAAAACATATGGTACTAAGAGCTATTTTAATTTTTGAAATAAAATATCCTTTAGAAATAAGGAATATCAATGAATATGTAACTCATTTGCAAATTTCTATTTATAATGTTTGATATATTTGACTACATTTTGTTTGGCATTAGAAACAAAATACCAAGCAAACAGCCACTTGGTGAAATAAAGTATATATATACATATTCATAATGTAGAAATATATATTGTATTTATCATGCAAATCAACAAGAAAACCTGCAATGTCTGGAGATAAGTGAGGTGCAGAAACAGGATGGTAGGAAAGGAAACACGCCATCAGACTATCCTGATGGATTTATGAAAGAATAGCTCTTCAAGATAATGCAAACACTGAAAGGTTAATAAAAGCCTCTGTGCTTTAAGTCAGTGCTAACTTGTCCATTCGGAGGTAAAGTGCTCACGACGGAGAGTTCATGATGTAATCAACGGGCTTGACACTCTGCCGTTTCCCACATTAATCTTCAGATCTCTGAGTAATCCGCTTCCATTGCTTTTGCTCTTTAATGAGTTTATACATTCGGCACAGCTGTCTACACCAACAGAAGAGGTGTCTGTTCACCTCACACCCTCCTTCCCATCCTACTCAGGCAATCGCATGACTTTTTAAATCATTACATTATTACGACCGTGTAAATATTTCCCCCCTGCCTGCCCCGGTGATGTTTTATGACTGTGTCTTTTATGACATTTTGTCCTCTGTCTCTCTGCACTCTTTAGTTGCTTTTATTTTTTTATGGCAGCCATTGCTTTTATGATATTTAAGAAGGACCCTTTATTGTGGTGGGCATACAAGAAACCCCATCTTGGACTTGGCTCTCTGTCCCATAATCCTAGGTCTTTCTGCTGGCCACACTGTTCATATTTGTTGAAATGATTCTGTGGTTGTGGTGAGTCAGTCACAATTCAGAAGCTGCAGGTGGAATGTGAATTTTCACAGCTGCTCCACAGAGCAGGTTGTCATCCTCCTGCCAAACCCGTGCACTCTCAAGGACTTCGACCCCTGTTTTTCCTGTAGAATGTCTTCTAAGAATAATCGGGGATAGTTTTTAGACTGAGATGTGAACATAATCACTGTTGGTGTGATGTGAAAGACAAGAAAACAGTAGACTGTGTGCTTTGTTGTAAGCTGTTAATCGTCCCCAGAGCCTGGAAATTCCCAACCTACAGTAGATCCGTTTCATGACTTGTAACTTCAGCATACTATGAAAGTCATATGCATGCAGTAGAAAAAAATACCTGGAGTTTTATTGGATCTTCTCCTGGGCCAATGATTTGCAATATGACGCTCTGTGGTGCTGGACAGTATCAGCACAAACCACAGGTCCCATGGGATCACAGAGTATGTTAACTACCACTGTAGTCCATTGAACACTGCATTCAGTTATGTGAGACAGTTAACGCCATATCATAAAACGGGCTTTGTGTTTAATGGTTTTGCCACTGGCTAATATAAATGTTATGAGCACACTGAAAAATCAGTTAATCAGGCTACAGGTTAGTTAGAGTAAATATGCTTTTGACACAATATCTTCAATTTACAGTGGCTTTCAGAGTGCATCCCCATTGTACATAGGGGATGATTAACTGTGGATTCACGGAGGAGTCATTGGCCCAGTGCCTTTTGAAGACTGCCTCTGGGAAACAACACCAAAGTTTAACCAGTGAAGACTGAGGTGTAATGAAAGAAGTTCAAGGGTCTTAGGCATCAGAAGCATGTTACTCACCAGGAGACGACATAGATACAGCAAACAGCCTGCTTTCAAAGTTATGTGCAAAGTGAAAGGACCAAAGTTAAACATGTTACGTGTCTACACTGCCCACTAGCCTCTGTAGACCACACTCAGGCCCCAGATGGCTCCCAGGGGACACCAATGAAAAAATGGGTATCAAAAGCTAGGCAAGGCTTATGACATTAAGAAGTAAATGGAGAGAAGTTAAAAGTTCACACAGGGGCCACAGGATGCTTGCCCTGGTTGTTAGGGCAAAAAGCAAAGGGGTGTGTGGAGAACAAATAGACTCACCTTGAGAATTGTAAAGATGTTATGTCATCAGGGGAAATCCAGGTTTCATCCTGGATGAGGCAGAGGAGGGGTGTATTGCATAGACAAGATTCCCACTGGCTGATTCTTCTTGAAGCAGAACAGGGCTCCAGAGGCTGTGGGGGATGGCTAGGGTCAAGAGAGGGCCAAGATAGGAGGATGTGCCACAAAATGGTCTGGTTGCTCTTACTGAAACATGGTGATGTCAACTAGAACAAAGCCCTTGGAAACGAGGAATGAGAAAGTCTGGGATATAGGGATAGAGAGGAAGGAAAAGAGCAGCGCCAATGGGGTGACAACGACCCTCCCATGTTTCAACTGTAACTTCGGAATGAACTTGGGACAATGCCTCCTCAACCTATTGTTTCAACACTCTTGGGTCCACCTACTTGTCTTAGGTCTATCAAGATTTTTGTGGCTGATCTCATGCACAGGTAATGTTGGGGAAAACCGCTATGGCTAAATGAATGGTTTCCAAGAGAATGTAGCGAGGACAACAGATAGATTTCGGATCACTTATCAATTATGGTTAAAAAAAAAACAGAGATGAAACAAAGTATGAGTGTGCCATTGAGGGACCAACCATCTGATCTTAGCTAGAGACATCTGGAGCAGGCTGTGTGTTCAGAAAGAAAAGGGGGACTTCTGTTGGAGCAACAGGGTTCTGTTGGAACCCTGGCTGAGTGGAGACTTTGTGCTACATCTTGGGTTAAGACAGATGCCTAGAAATAGGTGTGCATCTGAAGGAAAAGAAGAGGAGAATCAGCGAAGACCTACAGAGGAAATGAAAAAGATACATGCTTCAGAAGCAGATGCACAAAAGGTTCAACACACTACTCAAGGGTCTTCTCTTGCCTTGGTTCTCTTAGGCCTTCGCATGTTCATTTATAATCTGGGACATACTTCAACATGCATGAGGCTGTGGAAGTTAAAGACACTTGTGCGTGCTTTTTAATTCCTGGGTAATTATGGGAAATGAATTACATAGTCATCTTTAGAGTAAAAAGAACATATTGCCAGATGATCATACAGCTTACATTCACTGGCTCAGGTTTGCTCTCTGTAAATAGAGAATGCCCCATATACTATAATGTAGGTCATTCAGAGACATTCACTCTTGAAATGGCTCATGACCCCATTCCAGATTCCTAGCCCATTTATTTCTGCACGGTAGTTTCTGAATTTCACCTGCTAATCTCACTGTTTTGGGTAAGCCTAGGGAACGTGATTTGTTCAGCTTTATTTTTTAAATAATTATCTCAAACGTGTTCTGACATATACCTAACAAAACCCAAGGAAGTGACATCTTGATGAATTAGCATTGAAAATTATCTAGTCTGAAAGATGAGTGAATGGAAATTATCAATGGAGAATAAAATCCCAATGGAGAATAAAAGACCGGTTGTTGCCACTTGCCTTCATCCACAGATGTGGACCATTTGCAAAACAGCCTCATTTCCCACCCCTTGACATTGTCCAGCCTTCTATGTTCTGTCTACAGGGAGACTTCGATCTTCTTGATGCTGGACTTCCATCACCCATTCTCACAGAAAATTCTGTCCCCACCATAAATCACCTTGAGTGTTATTGATACTCAGCCTGAAGTTAGACAAACACTGCAGGACCTTGGAAGGCAGGGTTAAGTAGATTATCCTGGCCATCTTTCATGATCCTGATATTTTCAGTTGCTCTCATTTCCTTGCCCTGTGTTTTCCTTTTCAGAATGGCTTCATCGTTTTAGTAACATTGTTTTCCTTATTCTTTTCAGCTTTCAACTAATAAAAGAAAAAATACAGTTCTCAAAGGTCACCTTCATGGACTGACCTCTGCAGTTGAGATGGTAACTCCATCATTTTGATTTTCCTGCAGAGTAGAAACAAGAGAGCAGAGCCAGGTTTAACTTGCCTTTGCTTTGGACATAGGCTCCTGGGTTTCTTTCCTTCTAAGCTTCATTAGAATGACATAAAAATGGTTTCCACAAAGAAGCCAAATGTTATCCTACCCGCAGAACTTGAATAATGGTCTTACCTGTTATATTCAATGGGTTCTAATGACTTTGGAAGGAAGAGTAATTATTTATCTGAACTTCTAATGAACTTCAAGCTCTGATAATAGTGTATAGCTAGCCTTGTGCCTCTTGGGAGTGGATGTTTGTGACTCGAGAGGCAGAAGAAATCTAGACACCGGAAGCAGTTCGTTAGGAGTAGGAATTGACAATTAAAGTCTGGTGTTCAGAAAAACAACTTAGGCTTGAATTTATAGCTCCAATAAAAAAACAAAGTTTTGACAATTTTTCTAAATCTCTTTGAGCTCTTCTCTCTCTCTCTCTCTCTCTCTCTCTCTCTCTCACACACACACACACACACAGACAGACACACACACAGAGAGAGAGAGAGAGAGAGAGAGAGAGAGAGAGAGAGAGAGAGAGAGAGGGAGAGGGAGAGGGAGAGGGAGAGAGAGAGAGACATATGAGTTTTAGGCCATGGTCTAGTAGGAAAAAAATGATGGAAGCATATTATGCTACTCCATCTTCTGTTGCTATAGCAACATTAACTATTATAATTAAAAGGTTCATTTTGGCTCGTGGTTTGAGCCCATGGTCAGACAGGTCCATTGCTCTTTGACGGCTGCTGAGACAGTACATCATTGTGGGAACATGTGGTAGAGGAAATTACTCTTGATCCAGGAAGGAGAGAGAAAGAAGAGAGGAAAGGAGAAGGAAGAAGGGGAGAGGAGGAGGAAGGGGAGGAGGAGGAAAGAGGAGGGAGGGAGGGAGGGAGGGAAAGAGAGAGAGAGAGAGAGAGAGAGAGAGAGAGAGAGAGAGAGAGAGAGAGAGAGAGAGATTTTTTCAAAGGTATGCCCATCATCACTTGACTTCCTTCCCCTTGGTCCTACCTTCTAAAGTTTCTACCACCTCACAACGTCACAAGTTGGACACCCATCCTTCAACACACAAGCCTTAAAATACAATCCATTGAAGCTAAAATACATATATAATAGGGCTGATCAGGTGGGAAGAAATAAAACTGAAGAGATGGTGTTCTATGTGGAAGGCAATGGCTTAGGAGAGTCTTCAAAGACAGAAGAAGAAGCAAACCGGAAGAGATGAGCTACAGGGGAGAAGGAGATGAGAGAAGATGACAAAGACACCCTCTTCTCTGTGTGTTCAGATCTGTTAGCAGCAGCATCTTTTTCCTAAACGCAGTATCCTGGGTGATTTCATAACTGGGCATTTCCTTTATGAACCGTCCTTTCAGTTTTGTGGATGCTGGCTTTCTAGTTGTTTAAACACACACTTCCAGTGTCAAGGAGAGAAAGACTAGAGGGGGCAGCATCTAGTCTGATTACAACCCACCCAGCAGAGGTAAGCATGGAGTGGGGCTTCACAACAGGGCTCCATAGATGCCCACAGCATCAGAGGTCAGATGTTAGGTCTGACCAGCTGGTAGCAGCTTTGGACTAGATCTGGATAATGACAAACCAGGCTTGATCTGTCCTCATTTTTGCTACTGAGAGAATGAAAATGTAAAGTCTGGGGAGATTGCTCAGTGGATAAAGAGCTTGCTATGGAAGTGTGACGAGTGAGGCTTGAATATGAAGAACACACATTAAATGCTTAGTAGGAATGGTGGCCTGCTTATGAGTCTGGTGCTTGGATGATGGAGACAGGGAATTCCCCTGAGCAAGCTGGCTAGCTGCCCTAGCTCCATCAAAGAGTCTGAATTCAACAAGAGACCTTCCTTAGTTTTTTTTTTTAAAATGTGAGAATGATCAAGGAACATTACCAATATCAACCTCAGGCCTCCACATGTGCACAAATGCTCGCATGCTCACATATATGCAAATGCAACATACATGTATACCATAAACATACATAGAAAAATATGAAAGGGGAAACTGAACCTATTGTTATGTGTGGAGCTGTGTCACCTCCTTTTCCTAAGTTAAAGTGTTAGCCTTCTCTACCCCCTGCTGGGATACATTTGAGGTAAAAATTTTAAGGAGGTGACTGAGTCAAAATAGCGTCAGCAGGATGGGTCCTAACCTAGTGACTAGGGACCTTATAAGGAGAAGAGATAGGGCCTGAGGAGGTGCCTTAGTCGATGATGTGAGAATGAGGACATGAGTTCAGGTCTCAGCACCACATAAAAAAGGAGGAATGGAAAATTGTATGTGTGACCCCAGCACTTTGGGTAGGGGTAGACTTGTCATGATCATTGAGCCTAGCTGAACGGATGAACTCCAGAATTACTGAGAGACACTGTCTCAAAAAAAAAAAAAAAATAAGGAGACGGATGATCAAGGAAGACAACAGAAGACAGTCTCCAGCTTCCAGATGCACATGCATCTGCATGCACACAAGTACACACATGAACAGCTGCACTCACCACACACTCACATGCATATATAGAAGAAGCAGATGGGACACAGATTCGAGATGTACGATGTGAACATGCACAGAGAGATGCCCATCAGAGGTCAGAAGGAAGCAGTGGCCATCAATAAGGCAAGGAAAGAGACTTTCAGAAAACAAAGAACCCCACTGGCCTCATAAATGTGGGCTTCCGAAGTACGCTTGTGTTGCACAGGTCATTCCATCTGGGGTATTTTCTTATGCCAATCCTAGCAAACAAAGATGTTAACATTTCCATTGGCTTCATAATCCTTTCCAGTGACAGCAGTGTTTTGTTGTTTTGTCTATTCCCATGGTAATAACTCAGATTTTTTTTTTTTAAAACCCTAACTGACTAAGTTGGGAGAGAAGAGGACATAGACTGGAGACATGGCGGATGTCAGCAGAAGGGAACAGAAACCAAAGAGTCCTTGAAAACCCCAGTTGGGGTGGTGCAGAGTTATCATGAAACAAGATTAAGGGAGTCCACCCGTCTTTTTCCATTGAGTCACAGGCAGGTCACTGCTTTAACAGAACTTTTCCCCAGAGAATCCACTAGTGTTGGAAGAGGAGGTGAAACCTTGGTCATTCATTGTTTCAGCTATAGGCTAAGGGGCGAGGCGCTTGGGATGAGGAAGAGAAGCTGGAATCTGGGTGTTGGTTATGGAAATGGGAGGAACATGGGAAGAGCTGAGGAAAGGGACAATCATTTGCTTCCTCTTGCATCGTCAATGTGCAGAAATGAGCTGAGAACAAACGTGAAGAAAGAAGAAGATTGGAAAGTGTTGACTCATACTCCTGTAGAATAGGCATCGAAGAGATCTTTGAAAATAAGTAGAGAGGATATCTCCAAATATCGAACTGAATACTAGGGGAAGCCAGAGGGATCTGAGGGGATGGAGATGGACGAGTGTAGAGGGCATCAGAGGAAGAATGCGGTGGGGGAGGGGAGGCTATCTGTAGCAAATGCCCTCAACTTGTCTTCATGAGCAAATAGATATCCAGAGAAGATGCAGCCCGGCCTGCTAACGTTCTGCTAGTCCAATCATAGATGCTGATAAGAAATGTGAAGATCATCCAGTGTTCTAAGCAGTAAGACGTGACACATTCTACTCATGGGATAGGGGCGTGGGAGTCATACTCAAGGGAGGTAGAAAGCAGGCTTAGGCTGATGACATGATGGATGGAATTATGTTTCATAGACTAGAAATATGTGATATGGGACAGCATGGTTCATTCATGAACTACAGGTAGGTCCTTATGTAGGGCACGGAATGGTATTTCTGAAACAGTATTTTCTCAGTGGTGATGAGGGAGACACAGAGTCTCTTTCTCAAAATTTAAAACAACAACTACAAAGATAGAGGGCTAGAGAGATGGCTTAGCAGTTAAGGGCACTTGTTACTCCTGTAGAGAACTTGTGTTCACTTTCCAGGACTCAAGCATGGATTATAATATTCTACAGCTCCAGTTCCAGGAAATTTAGCACCTTCTTCTGGTATCTGTGGGAACGAGGCACTCTTGTGTTACACATGCATGCAAGTTAACAAGCACTTTTACACATAAGGAGTCTGTTTTAAAAATTATAAATCGACAGGTACATGTTAGGAAACATTGAGGTGTTTTGCGTATATTCCAGAACTATAGCAATACAGGTAATATAAGGCACCAAAATGAGAAATGTAATTGTTTCTTTAAAGGACGTGTTTAAATACTGACAGGAGATGTGGCTGTGGTTGCAGGCAAGAGCTTTTTATTTCTATTGTTTTATTTATATTTATTTTATTGTTTCCCAGCATATTCCTTCAATCTAACAATAGCTCTGAGCTGTGAACATTTTGAAGAACTGAGCTAACATTGAATTTATCCAACCTGGGCTGCACTTTAGTGGCTTCCTGTGGATCAAGGACTACCCTCGTGTTATCATGATTTGCAGTATAAAGCACTCTTTCTATCAGATGTAGATGTAGATAGATGCAGAAGACTGAGACTTTGGAGAAAGTCTTTGGGGATGAAAAATGAATCAAAAAATCATCACTGAATTTAAGGGGAAGTATGAAGTAGTCATACAACCAATGAATTACCTCGATCTTCTACCTATCTATCTACTGAGAATGTGTCTGGTCCCCACAGATACCAGAAGGGAGCTCTAGAGTCCCTAGAACTGAAATTATAGAAAGTTGTGAGCCAACATGTAGGGTATTGGGAACTGAAATTTTGCAAGAAGAGTAAGTGTTCTTTAGTATTCTTTACTGTTGTGGCATCTCTCCAGCTCACACTTCCTACATCTCCCTCTCCCTCTCCCTCTCCCTCTCCCTCTCCCTCTCCCTCTCCCTCTCCCTCTCCCTCTCCCTCTCCCTCTCCCTCTCCCTCTCCCTCTCCCTCTCCCTCTCTCCCTCCCTCTCTCCGTCTCTCTCTGTCTCTGTCTCTGTCTGTCTTTGTCTCTGTCTCTGTCTCTCTCTCTCACGCAAATGCAGAGAGAGAGAGAGAGAGAGAGAGAGAGAGAGAGAGAGAGAGAGAGAGAGAGCACCTCTCTTCTCAATGGTTATTTGGTGCATTTTCACTGTGACAAACAGAATCTGTCTTTCATCTGGTACATTAGAGTTATGTACACTGCACACCCTAAGTCTTACTGGGATGACTAAAGTTAGACTTTGAGACACAATCTTTAACGGACCTCACTCAGATTCAAATATAGACAATTATTAACATTTGAAGGCTTGTGGGGTAATGAGCAGTTTCAAACCTTGAGCTAAATGTTCTGGCTGATGGGTAGAAACTTCACTGGAGAAGGCGGGCTGTTCAATTAGGTTAATGCTAGCGAAGAGACCCATTGTGAGTCAAAACACACCAGGCATTGTCTTAGGGTTACTATCGCTATGATGAAGCCTCATGACAAAAAGCAGCTTGGGGAGGAAAGGATTTATTTTACTCACAACTCCATATATCAGTTCATTATCAAACAAAAGCACTGAGGCAGGAACTCAATGGCACAAGAACCTGGAGACAGGGGCTGGTGCAGAAGCCATGGAGGGGTGCTGCCTATTGACTTGCTCCTCATGGCTAACTCAGCCTGCTTCCTTATAGAACCAGGACCACCAGCCTAGAAATGAACCCACCCATAATGAGCCCTTCCCCATCAAAAGAAAATGCTCTTCAAGCTGGTCTACAACCTGGTCTTATAAGGGCATTTTCACGGTTGGGGTTCCCTTATCTCAGATGACTCTGGCCGTGTCAGGTTAAAATAACAATAGCACAAGCATATTTAATGTATCATAGGAAACATTCAGTAAGGGTAGAAAGCTCTATTCCCTGATGAAAAGTGACAATTTACTCTGTAAATACGTGCTTCATGGTGGCCCGAGTTCCTTCGGTTCCTCCCCCAATAAGAGCACAAGCCTGTTTTACTCTTTGCAATGTGCTGTGTTTAGAACACTGCATTGTCCTTAAAGGTTGTCTATTTCCAAAATGGACTGAAATCGTGTACATTCCTGTCCTGGGGTAGCTGCTTTAACGTCTTTCTCATTTGGTTTCATCCTACCTGCTCCTGTGGACATTGAAGCTCAGAAGTGATACATTTCCAAGACAAAATTAGCTCATATAAATCCTCCTTGGGTTTAAGGCATATCTCTGCTCTTCTGTGGGAGGGCTGGGCTCTGACTTTTGGCAAACTTGCTGAATTCTTTTCTTTCTTTCTTTCTTTTCTTTCTTCCTTTCTTTTTTTTTTTTCTGTGAGTACCAAATCCCAAGACCCACAGCATAGATTTCTGGGATCTCACCATTTACTAAGACATCACGCTCCTCCAAAACTTCTGCCCCGCATCACCTCCTATGTGGTACCCATGGGTTTTCCCAAAGAACTCTTGCTCAAGATGGCCAGCTCAGAGGGTGGATTGTCACCTGCAGTCCCAGTGTCTCCCTTCTATACATGCTTCCTCCTGTCATGCGGGCGGACAGAAAGCACTGTGCTGGTGAGTCACTTTTGGCTGCAAAGCCTCTTCTCACCCAGAAGGCAGGACAGGGATGAGATACAGTCTTGGCACAAGTTCTCGAAGGGAGAGGCTTGGCCTGGTTATGTGTATTTTTGTTGTTACAAATTCAAGATTAAAGCAGACATGTTTTGCTTGATGTAGATCTGCAGAATTACTTTGCTTTTTTTTCTCTACTGTGATCAAAATTGTGTTTCCCCTAAACTTTGGACCTGACCATTTAGCACCATTCTGGGCTTAACTACTTTTATGCATTTATATACATTTTGTAAATGCTTAATGTCTCACTTTATTCAAAGGAAAACACTCTCCGGTAGGCTGAAGGAATGTTATTTTTGGAAGAGTTATTGTGCTATTTAATGACTGGATAAAGGTCTTGACTCTGAGTCAGTCTTCTACATTAGATGGCCAGACTGCAGCAGTGAGCAGTTTCCAGAACAAGGCTGGCTAGAGCATATGCATATACAAGTGTGTGTTTGTGCGTGCAAATGCCCAAGTTGAAATACATGCAGAGTGTCAACCTACAAGAAATTACGTCATTCACATGAAAATGCTGCTCACTTCTAGATCTTTTCAAGGAAGGAGAAACTTCATTCGGCTGGCATGTTTCAGCAGGGGAAAGAAAGGGGGCCTGTGTGGCTGTTAGTGCAGGCATAGTGCTGGAAGCCTTGTGCATGCTGGGTATTCAGTTTGAATTCTGAGAGGTTCCCCATGGACTTCCCAAAAGCAAGTTGCTCTGCAGAAGCTGGGAGAACAGAGATGAACAGTGTGCATTCCTCTGCACAAAGGAATTTACAGTCTAGAAGGTGAGGCCATGAACACTGGGTGACCACAGTCAGGCATAATGAGCATTGTGCAAGAAGTCTGTGCGGAGTTATTATGCAGGAGGATGTAGGTGGGGCGCCTACACATTGTCTTAGTCAAAGATGACAAGGCTTAGTAGAGGCAGCTGGACCAGGCCTGTTCACATGGATGGAGGGATTTAGGAAGACTTCCTCAAAGAGGTCAAACCCATCTTCCACCTTTAAACATCGATGTAGAAGGGTAGGATTAACATGACTTTAGACAGAGACAAAAACACGTGGGAGCTCCCCCTGGCAAGAGCGAGCTGGACAAGTTCACAGACTGTTTCTATCGTTGGAGCTGTGTGGCAGGGATTTCGCAGAGCATTGATTTGGATGGTTGAAAGAAAGAAACTGGGTGAAGAATTTAAAAGCAGGAAGAAATAGAATTAATTTTGTATTTTATAATTCTAGCTTTGTCTGTACTTTGAAAGTAAGCATACGAAAACTTTTGGGGCAGTGGGGAGGGGGTACTTCCTTTTAAAATAATAGGTGATTAATATGGGGTTTCAGATGATTGGATATTGGCATAATCTCTTCATTATTCTAATTTATTACTGTCTTAAGAACCACAGTATTCCCCGTTGCAATGTATAATTAATTACAGAGTTGGCGGACATAACTGTCAATGAGTAGACTGGGGAGAAAGGCATGCTGAAGGTGGGAAATCAGAACTTTTTTTTGTTCCTGAAAAATCCCATGGAGTGCAAACATACTCAGAGAATACCATTGACAGGTCTGGGGAGTATGAGGTAAGAAGCTTAGAGAGGACATAGGTGTCAAGGGTGGTTTGCAGATTTCCGGTTTGGGCAACTAGAAAAGTGTTCAAGCAGAAACTAACACATAATGTATAGGAACCATGTGTCAAATCTAGGCCACATTAGGGATGTAAGTGCACTCAGTCCTTCCAGCCATGTAATTGTGTAAGAATTTTCCTTTTCTGTAATCAGAAAACAGAAATAATATTATATACTCAGTAAGAAACGGACCTGGACACTGTGCCATCAGTTTATAAAGACCTATTGGAAGGGAAGTAGATAGAATTTCCCAAGCACAGTTCCTTGGGAAGAAAGGATGGTGCCGAAGGCACAATGGGGGGAATCCCAGAACTTGGAATGGGCCTGTCTGAGGGAGAGACTGGGCTGATGCTGCTGGAAGGGTGGTGCCCTCAGAAGAGAAGACTCTTGAAAGGTGCCAAGGCTTCAGGTCAGGACTGCACCTGCCCTTTGCATATGAGGAAGCAGAGTCGGGATGCTCCAGTGCCCCTGAGGCTGTAGCCTTCCCACAGCCTGGTTGTGGCAGGCACTGAGGAGACAAACCCATGAGTCTTCCTTTCAACCTTTTGTTCTTGATAATCTGAAGCTGAGGGATGAGGGTCTGAGACTCTGCTGAGTTCAAATTTCACTACTGACCATGAGTCTAGTTGTCTGCCTTGGTGAAATCTTTCACTAGGCTATTTACAGAGTTAGAAAACTGTATGGTTTAAACGGTAGAGCCTCTTCCCACTAAGAACTCCCTACAAGGAAGGGATCTAGGAGAAACGGAAGATCTGATTTAGCTCTGAAGTAGTTCTGGTGAACCTGGGAATTTATGGCTCATAGGATTTGTGAGCAAACATCGAGCATTTTCCTAGGGTTATAACACACCCACTCTCACACATCTTCGCTTCTCTCTGGCTAGTCCATAAGTGGCTACGTCCTTTCAATTGTCCTAACAGGAGACATTTCAGCTTTTGGGATGGAGCTTGTCCTTACGACAGCACAGGACAGCCCAAGGGGCCTTCTGGACCTCTGTAACCCCTCTGGATGGCTGACCAGAGTTCCCTCTTAAACTAGGCTCCACCCATATATACCATTCTGTACCACGTGCACCATACATTTCCCTCTCCTTTATAAAAGAAAGACCTGTAGTAGAATTTGCACTCCCAATGCCCCCACCAAAGCCCGTCGGTGTCTATTATAAAACCATATTGCTCAGGTTGTATTTTCGAAAGCCACTACCATTCCACGTGAATTTTTATGTTTTTATTTTCTTGCTTTCCCTGGCTCTGCTTGCTGCTTAAGTCCCGGTACAGTCATCAGGAAGCTATCATGACCATAAAACGGACTTATATAGTCCTTAGCCATTCGGGTCAGTTTTTATTTGGATGTTTGTGCGTTTGGCTGTCTCTCCCCCTTACTGAAGCTCTAAGGAGATTAAGAATCGCGCTTGCTTTAAAATTGACCACTGCAGTCCCTGCTTATATTCCAAGTTCATTGTTTTTGTTTTGATTTGTTTTGTTTTTTTTTGGTTTGGTTTTCACTCCTAACATACCAGGACCAGAGACAGAGAAGGGAGTTCCATTATTATGTGTGGGGTTCAGGAAAGAAGAAGAGGCAGAGAGAAGATGGGCCTCTTCCTGAGACAAGGCAGAGAAGTGACTATCATGGGAATAGCATGAGGAAAGAAACCTGGGCTTGTAAGGAGGCAATGAGCTCAGACTGAGAAGATGAAGAGGGGTCAAAGGTCAGGGTCAGAGTCCAGTAAGACAGGCTTTGTTAAGTACTGGCTTTTTATTTGTTTTTTTTTAACCCCTTTTCCATCTTTCTTTGTAATTTTTATGTTTTCTTGAAAACCCATATCTATAGAAAAATGTCATTATGACATTATGACAGAAGAACACATTAGGAAAAAATTATCTAGAAAAATTAGAACCATCTAACCCTTCGATGATAGCCATTGTTCGCCATCAAAACGTTCAATGATACACCTTACTCGCCATCAAAACCTTAAATGAAATGCCACACTCGCCACAGCCACAGGAAGAAACAACATGAAGAAACCATGAAGGCAACAGACACCGTGGATTCTTAGAAAGCAGAGCACAGAATGAGGCAGAGTTCTCCAGAAAGAGACATTTGAGGGAAGGCGTTCAAGAAGAATGACAACCACAACACTCGGCGTAGGTCTCGAGACACACAAAGTCCTGGCTTCAGTCCCAGTACTGCATGATCTGGGCGTGGTGGGGCACACCTACCATCCCAGAACTTGGGTAGTTGAGACAGGAGGATCAAAAGTTCATGGTCATCCTCAGTTCCGTAGTGAGTCTGAGGCCAGCCTGGTGTAGAGGGGATCTTTTGCTGTTGTTGTTAAGTACAACCAGACAACTCTAATGAAAAATGGAAACCTACCTACAACATATAAGCCTGTAGCTTCGGGGAAAACTCTTCCTAGTGCCGTCTGTTTAACAAGTGTCTTTGGGGACTGGTGTGTGTGTGTGTGTGTGTGTGTGTGTGTGTGTGTGTGTGTGTGTGTGTGTATTAGAGGAGTGTGATATAATCAAGTGCAGATGTAAGGATGGCTTTAATCTGTTTGCAAACAAGTCATTCTGCAAGCAAATAAGACAAAGGAAACCTAGCTGCCACAGAAAGCTTGCAAGAGAACGGAAGTGGGACCATAAAACTTTTTTTTTTTTTTAGAAAAGAAGAATTTACGTTTTTAAAATCAAATGTGCGGGCTGGAGAGATGGCTCAGTGGTTAAGAGCACTGTCTGCTCTTCCAGAGGTCCTGAGTTCAACTCCCAGCAACCACGTGGTGGCTCACATCCATCTGTAATGGGATCCAATGCCCTCTTCTGATATGTCAGAGACAGGATGCTCATATACATTAAGTAAAATCAAATGTGCATCTATGTGTTTGTGCGTGAGGTGTGCATATACATTTATGGATGATGGTGGAAGGGGTCAGAGTCATTGTCTTAGCCTTGGAGCTGGAGTCCCAGCACCTCACACAGGTGCTGGGAACAAGAACAGAAAGTGCTCTTAAGGGCCGAGCTTCCTCACTAACACATCTTACTGTTCTGGTGTGTACATCACTGGTCTGATATCTCTCTAGGTTATTTTCCATTAGGAAAATCTAGACAATCATGTAAGTGGTGCATAGCTACCATCCCAGAACTTGGCTGGTTGAGACAGGAGGATCAAAAAGTTCATAGTCATCTTCAGCTGTGTCTCGTGAGCCTGAGGCCAGCCTGATAGACAAGAGACCTTGTTTGGTTTTGTTGTTGTTGTTATTGTTGTTTTGTTTTGTTTTGTTAAAAGCAAGTACAACCAAACAATCCTAATGAAAAATGAAAGCCTTTCTAATTATTTCTAACGAGGACAAACTTATGGGCCACAGAATGGAGAGGCATTTGTTTCCCTCAGTCCGTACAGCTGTGACAGAGAAACTTTTATTTCATTCAATTAAGTTATTTCTCTTCAGGGCTGGGTATATTACAAAATCCAGAGCCTCACGCATGCTAGGCAAATAGAACAACAGAGCTTCGATGACATACTCATAATGAGATTATGTTCGGGCAGCATATGGCTAGATGTACAGTGGGCCGTGCCATCCAGGGTTGTCAGAGTACACTCTGTGATACCTGAATCAAGACAGAAGTCACAGAGAACACATGTCTCAGAACCTTGCTTTCTCCTCAAGTTCTGCCCCACGTCTTTCATAGATTAGTCCCACACACTTAGCCTGGTTTGGGAAATTTGATAGGCCCAATTCTGGGGCTGCTTGTTGCTGGTAGCCTAACATTTTCTTTTCTAGACACCAGTGTTTTGGTCTGTGACCTCAAATTGAGGGTCTCTGCTGGTCACCTTTTGGACTAAGTACATTTCCTTCTATCAGTCTCAGGAACAAAGCCCAAAGTTATTCTTCCTTAGCCCTTTCAGTTCTTCTATGCAATACATTTGATCTTTCCCCGTTTTCTGTATCCTTGACTTTAAAAGACCTATACTCATCCCCGGCTTAAGTTGTTGGTAATGTAATCATTAGCCTCTGTTAAACAGCCTCCACTCAATGGTTGCATTTTGGCATTTTAAGATAACTACTGGGCCGCTGAGGGAAGCATTCGGTCTAGAAACACAAGGGCCCTGAGCTCCTACTTTAACATAGGAGGTGGAGACAGGAGAATTAATTCTCTGAAGCTTGTCCGTCAGCTGAGCTGCTGTATGCTGTGGTAAAGAAGAAGCTGTCTCACATAAAGAAAAAGACACCAGAGGCTGTCCTCCGAAACACCCCTCCCCCCACCCCCACACACAAAGTTTGGTTTGTTTTTTTTTTAAAGCTATGTTGCACACCAGTTTTCTTCATTTTATAATAGGAACAAGGAAAGAAGGGGAGGAGGGTGGCTGTTAAGGAGGGGACATTATTAGTTCTTGTTGTGTTGAATAATCTATATTTGGGCAATGTCCGGATTAAGAGTTTCATTTTCCTCAGAACTGACTGTTATCACAATTTGACGTTCTGTCTAAATTATAGATGGTTCACTCTCTCCTGCTAAGTTCAATTTTTTTTTTTGATCTGACAGAATTTTCTATTTCCTCCACACCCAGATTCTAAGTAACTGGGCGACATCCCTCCTTATACAGAGACAACTCTTCTTCACAGACCATTCTCTGAAAATGAGCAAACCCCTTTGAATGCTCTGAGGATTGATCACTTATTTTATCTTTCTTGGTGTTTTATATCTAGAGTTTCAAACCAATAGCGTACTGTCTTTAATTTAAAGACATAAAGTAAGTATGGAGCTTACTAGAAGAAGCTAAAAAGGATAGTTGCACTTAGGATATGCTGGGTATTTATTTTCTGGTCAGTCTTGGAGAATAAGAAAAAAATGGTGTCTATACAGAAGATGGTAATCAGAGATGGAGGCCGGAGGCTAGGGAAATGGCGCGGGTGGATATGAGTTCGAATCCCTAGCACTCACGTGAAGGCCGGGCCTGTATCCCCAGCATCCGGTCAGCCTAGCCCAAAAGGTCAGCTTCCGGTTTAGTGAGAGACCCTCTTTCGAGGGTGATAAAGCAGCGAGCAGCAGAGGAGGCCACCTGATGCCCTTCTGTGGCCTTCACATCAGTGACCGCTCCTTCACTCACGTGCTTGCTTTACACACAGACATCCGCACACACCCCACGGGCGGGGAACTGGGGGTTGGTTGGAAATTTGTGTGGGGGACTTCTGTTCTTTGTCACATTTTGTTGTGTGTAAGTCCTCACGAAGTGGTAAATAGCTCTCTGAAAGGGGGTGGGGGTAAATGGAACTGTGGCTGTAGCGACCTGTTCATTAGTCCCAAAAGATAGTTTCTTCTAGATAGCTTACAAAAATAGAATGGCTGTCGGGGGAGAGAGAACAGGCAGGGGGCGGGCGGCTACAAAGCTGTAAAAATATTTTATCTAGGAAAATGTTATCCCTCCCTGACTAATCTTGAAACAAGTTTAGGGGGGAAAAATGTCAAAATAAGCCACTGCTGTCATGAGAGCTTTTCCAGTTCGTCCCAAGATGCTGTGTCTTACTAAAACAGTACCACTTTCAACATTCTTTCAGGTACCCTTCTCTCTCATATCCCAGCAAGGGAGAGAGCTGGGGAGGGGGTCTGCATGGTCCACCCACTCTTCTCTCTTCCTCCCTTCTCTCTTTCTCTTAAAGTGACCCTACAATGAGATTTCCCTGAAGCCTCACAAGGCGTCACATTCAGCCACAAACAAATTCCCTTTACATTCTGCATTTTATGTCATTTGTTCTTTCTTGTGAAGTGACTTGACATACGAAGATGGCCCGGGCCCATCAAAGTCACTCTTCACTCTGTCTCCTGCAGGTCCTGTGTTAGGAAGGCATAAACTCGATGTCTTCTTGACTGACCTTGGTAAAAACTGCATGCGGGGAAACACTTAAAATCGATGACTGTTTAGTAATTAAACAAGACAGGAGGTGCTTCAAGCTAAAAAAAAAAATCATAAATACATCAATTTCCAGGAAAGGATTTTTTTTTGTTTTCTTTTATAAAAAGAACAAATGGAAAAAGAGGAGAAAATGCCAAAGCAAACACACCCCTTAGTGTTAAATGCATTTTAGAATTTGTAGACTTAAATCTGCATTTTAAAGTGGATCCAAATGTCCCTTTAAAGACGCCATTCACCCTTTAGCCCATTTTTTTCTCAATAACGACAACCAGTACAAAATAGTCTCCTCTTTTCCACTTCATATTTATATTGAATAAACAGCAATCATTTGAAGAGGAATTTACTTTTTACCGATTTATGGTTTCGGCTGACAGTAAACTTTAAATTGCCTGTTGGTAAGAACCGGGTAGGAATTCCGAAATGAATCTTTAAAAAAAAACAAAAAAGACAAAAAACCCGAAAAAAACTCTCTCCTTGTGAAGGGAAGAGAAGAGGAATGTTGGATGCTAAAGGACTTTCCTAAAACTCTGTAGTGATTTTCTTTTTTCCTCCTGCAGAAAGGTGACTCCAGCAATGGGGTTTGCAAGACATGGGAGCCATTTTAAAACACAAATAAAATGCAGACTTCTGTAGAGCAACATGGCCTGCACAGAGAATGGTCAAGTTCTCTGAGCCGGTGCTCTGGGAAGGAGGTCCTCACGGACCCTTTTTTAATTTTTTCCCCACCATCTTCTGTTCCGTTGTTGACCCCAGTGGTCACCCTTGGCCTTGAAAACTCCAGGATAAGAAGTACACAGTAGAGACAGTCTGCATCTACTGGGGCCTTACAGACATAGTTACCATGTGGACCCCCTTCCTGATTACCCCCACGCAGCTCTATGCTCTCCCAGAAACTGGAAAGCCAGAAACCAAGCATTGTTAAAACTCCCCTCTTCCTCCCCATACCCTCCTACTTCCTTTTCCTTTTTTCTCCTCCCTCCTCTCCTTTTTGCGCTTTGGTTTCTCTGTCTTTGTTCTTTTCTTTAACCCTCCTCCCTTCCTTCCTTTATTTTCTTAATGACAGGATCTCACAGACTTATTATGCGGTTGAAGATGGCTTTGGACTCCTGATCCCCCTGCCTCTCAAGAACTGTCTACTGGCACACTTCATCATGCCTGGCTTCCTCTCCACCCTTGATTTAGTGACTGTTCCTTGCCATAACTCTATAGCTCTCTCACTCTAAAGGTCTCCCCAGCTCTAGGCTGCCTATGCTGGGTAGATTTTAATAACCCTCATCAGCTTATTGATGTGTGAATACAAATGTGTCTTTCTTTCATTCTCACTGAAATATACAAAGAACCCAGAACCACCTTGGTCACCAAGTTGTGGATCGATAAACATCTATGCCAATGAAATTAGAGAAACTGAACAAGAGGAACTTTCTGCTTTTCAACTTATAACATGAAAAACGAATTTCAGAAGAATCAATTCCTTGCTACTTGTCCTAGGCTGGTGATTCTCATTTTCTTGTGGTGCCAAGGGTTTTTTACCATAAAAATCTTGAGAAAGACTTTGAATCTCTTGCTGCTTATTTTTTTTTTCCACTCCAGATGAGAGATCAAATAATTTTTTTAAAAATAAATACACAATCATTAATGAAATGGCCTCCTTAAAAATAGGTTTTAACTTGGGCGTGGCAATACTCGGGAAGTTGAGGAAGAGAGGAAGATTGCAAATTAGAGGGCAGCCTGGGCTACACAGCAGAGTTGAAGCTAGCTTTGGCTACGTAATGAGAACCTGACTCAGTAAAAATCCAAAAATAGAAAAGGAAAACAAAGAGTTTGGGCCTCAGTGAGCTTGGAGAGACTCTGCTGAGTGCCACTCACGTGTAGTTTGTTTAACATACAGTGACAATCCCTGCCACGTTTCCATGAAAATAGTTCAGAATCAGGCTTTTGGTTTATTTGTTTTTATTTATTTATTTATTTATTTTTAAGACCGGGTCTCATTAAGCAACTCTGACTGGCTGGGCACTCTCTATGAAGACCAGGCTGGTGGCTTGGAATTTATCAAGATCCCCCTGCCTCTGCCTTCAGAGTGTTGAGATTAAAGGTATGTACCCACTGGGGCTGGCAAAATTCAGTTCTTTACTGGGCGTGTGGGCACACAAAAGTGATGCCAGCACCTGGGAGGCAGACGTGGGGGGAGGTGTCAAGAGTTCAAGGTCATCCTACACTATATATAGCCAGCTTGAGATCTGCCCGAGCTACATGAGCTCCTGTCTCAAAATAAAAATTCATTTTGTTAGGCATCCGGTGGGTTGCTATAATACAGTAGCCAAGCACGTGCTGTTTCATAGGAAACAGAGTTTTATTAAGTTTATGGTCTTGAAGGTTGTCAAGGTCAAGAGCTCGGTACCAACATCTGTCAGACTTCTCAGGAGAGCCTGGGGCTGCTTTATCTCACACTGGAAGGTAGAACATTGGCTCACTGAGGAGGGGTTACGCTTTGGAGGAAGACTTGCTATTCAGCGTCCCCATCTCTTTCCCTTGAGAAAGGTCTGCCCACTCTTAGTAAACCAACCACATAAGACCCCCATCTCCTACAACCACAAATAGAACTAAATGATCTGATGTTTTCTAGAAGGACAAACCACATCCTATCTATGTCATGCCCCCTTTAAATACATAGAGGAAAGCTGGCCTCAAATAACCCCACATATCCCATTTCTGAAGGGGGCTCCTGTCCGTCCCACATGCAGAGTTTTCTCATTGTCTGCTGTATCAAAGTCCCTCTAGTGCTAAATGGCACAAGTGACTTGAAGACAAAGGACCAGCCTGTGGACACGGGCTGCCATTCTCTACTGTGACGTGTGCACTATTGGTATGCTCCCATTCAAATCTACAGATTAGTGTGTGTGTGTAAGTGCACACCAGAGCCAATGGTGCATTGGGTGTGTAAATTTAGGATGAGAATAGCAAGGGAACTCACAAGCAACTGTAAAACCCTGGTGGGA
The DNA here is from genome assembly GCF_021556685.1 of Rattus norvegicus. Taxonomy (NCBI): domain Eukaryota; kingdom Metazoa; phylum Chordata; class Mammalia; order Rodentia; family Muridae; genus Rattus; species Rattus norvegicus. The sequence continues at coordinate 22,397,824 of NC_141550.1, read as the reverse complement.
TAAGTCACTAAATCAGGGGACCTGTTACCTGGGAATATTTTAGATGTGAGTTTTTGTTTTTCTCATTTCTGCCCAAAGCAACTGTTTGGTTTTTTTTTTTTTTCCCTAACCTTTGAGGTACACCACCCTCTGTTGTCAGAGTTTTTGATGGACGGTATTTGGTGTCTGTGCTGAAAATAGAACTGGAGAGGAGGAACAAACTTCAGCCTTTCTAACGTATATGATGTCTCAATGAATGGGACATTAATCTAGCCAACGTGGTGAGCACGCCACCATGGTTATAGCGGGACAAGCATTTTTTCCCTTTCTAAAACCATAATGAACAGATAATAATCAAATATTCCATATGCATGAAACCATAGCATCATATGTATTATTACTAAGCATAGCATAAGTGGTATAAAAATTCTCTGGCCTTGGAAATGAATCAGTCGGTAAAGTGCTTGTAGTTTGAAGCATAAGGACAGAGTTAGGGTTTCTCAGCATTCCTGTGGTGACTAGGCTTGGAGGTTTGTGCTTGTAACCTTAGCTCTGAGGGTCAGAGACAGGTAGGTCCTGGAGCCTTACTGACCAGTCGGCCTAGCCAAAGGGTGAGACCTAGGTTCAATGAATGACCGTGGGTCAATAATGAATAATGTGGAGAGTGACCTAGAAAGACACTAAATACCAACTCTATCCTCTACCCATACATGCACATAAATGAAGCCCATAAACACACACGTTCTAAAATTATTCATGTAAGAGAAGCAATTTTGCTAACAATAAAATATTTTTAAAACATCTACCCATGTCACACAAATGCGGCAAAGCAAACAAACAAAACAAACAAATAAAACAACATATGAAAGAGATTTCCTGGTGACTGAACTTCGGAATAACAGGTCAGAAAGTCTGAACACAACCTTTTAAACTAAATATAAGACATACTTCGTAATTTTTTTTAATGCATTGGATAACTTGATTCGGGCTATCTCATTTCCGGTGGGATATTAACTTTTTTTTTTTTTTTTTTTTTGGATTAAAGGGAGAAAGACACTTTGTCTACTCACAGCTCCCACGTGCATGCCGTGTGGCCAGGGCACAATGCACAATGACTGTAATGTATGGCATTTCATTGTACATAGCACAGTCACCACAGGATTAAAGCAGGCTCAGTGTCTGCATAGCTTCACCTTGCCCACAAATAAGTTAATTTCCACTCATTGTTGGGCAGTCGGCTCTTCTCTTCCCTGAGCAAAATGCAACATCTCACTCTAAATTTATTGGCTTGGCAAAGTTGCAAGTTTCGTTACGCAAAAGCTGAGAAAGACCAAAGTCGAGGAGTGCTAAAAACAGTACACTCTGCTACTGTGTAGTCTCTGTATTTGAGGCTCAGGCTGTTTTATTTATAGCTATCTATTAATATGCAGCCAAAGATACAGAAAAGAAAAACATAAAAACAGCTTTATCAGACAGTTTTCCCCGCATTTCAAGGGTACATCTTAAGCAGGAACAAGAAGGCCAACAGGGAGCTGTTGTGTGACAGGAAAAACCCATCTTCCTTGCCACTCTTCAGGGTGATGGGCTGCAACGAGCGTTCCCCTGGGGACTGTTTTGAAAAGTGGGATGGACTCCGGGAAGGCAGCCCCCACCCCTAGTTATAAAACTTTTGTGCATGTTTATGCCGTTCTTCTGGTCTTTAGCCTCTCTAATAGTAATACCTTAAGTGGAGGTGGGTGGGACCATCGAGCTTGTCAGACTGGTTTGCCGCCTTCCTTTCTCCTCCCCCTGCTACTTGGCAAAATTTTATCTGGTGAAGCTGCCTAGTGTAGCCTAGAGCTTCCCTCTCTGGGCTTGAGTGAGGATTCCTCCTTCCTTTCATGGGAAGAAAAGCGGGGTAGGGGGCTGCTGTAAGGGACAGAGATGGAGAGATGGGTAGAGAGGCAGAGCCTACCCTTAGTCCCAAGCACATAAAAAAGGGACATAGGTGCACAGACATGTACATGATGCATAAACACACAGAGGCCTAGGGAACTCGGGACAAAACATAAAAGGTAGACCTGGAAAGATGGGACCCTCCCGGGGCTACGATCTCGGTTTTTATTTGCGGTTTCCTCTCGCTGAGCTTTAGAAGAAGAGAGTCCGAGTGGATGGCCGCCAGAGTTTACATTTGATTTTCGAGCACATGTTCAGGGTGGTATGGGTAGGCAACAAGAGAATGGGCAGTAGAAAAACATGTTTGCTTCCCTTCTTTCCTTGATGCTGGGGCCACCGGTATCTCCAGAGGTCCCCCAGCTGAAGAATGATGGCCCAGGCTAGACACTGGAGGATGCCTTCGAGAACTGGGTTGGGCATTTCCGGGGCGGAGCTGAGGACAGGTTGGTCCTGATAGTTGCCAGAGTTTGGTCAGATTGGCCAGGAGGTCAGAAAGCGGTGGGGGTGGGGTGTACATTTCCCAGCCACCTTTCCCCTGCCGGTGGGAAGCTTGGACTTTGGGTAGGTGACATCAGCTCTCCTCTCCTCCAGGTCCCCTGAGGAGCTGGGGTGGGATGAGCTGGCTTCCTGTTGGGGCCCAGTTCTAGGGGTAGCTGTCACCTCCTGGCCCCCACCCTCCGGGGTAGGTCTGAGGTAAGCAAAGCAGAGGCAGAAGCTTACCAGTGGCCCTGGGCCTCGGGTGTGGGTGTGGGAGGGTTGCTGGTTCCTGCTTCTCCAATGTCTCCAGCTCTTAGTACAGAGTCTCCTAAGGGACAGAGTTCTCAGTGACCTAAAGCTGCTGCTGTGTTGTCTCCCCTACCGAGATTTCCAGAGAGCTCACTAGGCCTAAGCATGTCCCTGTCCACAGCTTGGGAATCGCTATCAAATCTGCCTTTTGATTGTAGAGTTGAAGAGCTAAATGAATAGTTGCGTGGGGTGGGTCCCTGTGTGGGTCCCGTGTTAGAAGTGAGTCTCTCTTGGCATCTACTCCCAGGGAAAATCGGAGTAGAACAAGAGGGATGAAAGAGGGACCTTTGCGGTGGCATCCTCACATCTTGATTTAGATCCTTTATAGGGAAACCATTGAGTGGATCCCGCGTGTTGTTTCCAGCTTTTGGGCATTCTGGGGGGTCCTCCCTCTTCCTCCCTTGAAAAGTGAAGCTTATTGAAAAAGTCAATGTGCTTTATGTGTGTTTTGCTTTATTCATGAAGACATGTTGTCACTTGTACCTTAATAACCCATGGGCACCCGGGGGAGGGAGCATTTCATGGCAAAATAGACAGGAAACTGTTTGGAAAACGTAAACACGTTATTAAACGGTGAGGTATGATCTGATCCACTTACTCAGTCAGCATAGGCAGTCCTCCCCTCCCCACGCTCTCCCTGTAGCTTCCTAATCAGGCACAGGACACTGGTTCGCCCCAGTGTGCAAGCAAAGTGGGGCGGAGGAGACTGGGAAGTCAGGGAAGGGAATAATGGAATGCCCTGAAGTCACCTCTCCTTTCGTCTGTGAGGCGCCCTTCTCTGCCCGGCCGCGGCTTGTTGCTAATCATTTAGAAGCCAAGGCTTTAATTGTTTTATCTTACTAAAGCACAAGCCCCTGCAGCTCTTCGTCTCCCCCTGGTGTTCGTTCCTGCCATTTCTCAAGATTCTTCCCGATAGCGCGCGCGCGCGCGGGGGGTGGGGGGGGTGGGGGGTGCAATTCCCAGGGAGAGGCTGGGCACAGGAAATTTTGGAGGGGGGAGAGAGTGGGGGGGTCCTTCTGATCGGCGATACTAGGATGTGCCTGACGAAACCATATTGCTGTTGTTATCATTGTTCCTTAGTTTTCCCTCCTTGCTAGCTCCTGACGGAATCCTTCGCACCTCCGTTGCGAAGAACTTCAGTTTAAAAAAGACTTGGGGGAGTTTGGAAAAGTAAGCTGATCTCCCTAAATAATCTGGTCTTCCTCCCGCCCCCACCCCAAGTAGCAGGGAGTGAAGAACGAAGAGGGGGATCCTCCCCTGGTTTGATCCCAACTAAGAAATCAGAAAGACATAAAAGGAAAATCAAGTGAACAATGATCAGCCCCACCCCCACCCCACCCCCCGCGCGCACAATACAATCTATTTAATTGTACTTCATACTTTTCATTCCAATGGGGTGACTTTTCTTCTGGAGAACCTCTTGATTCTTGAACTCTGGGGCTGGCAGCTAGCAAAAGGGGAAGCGGGCTGCCGCTCGGTGCAGGTTTTGCAGAGGTCTCTGTCCAGTGGGTGTTTTCTTTTTCTTAGCCCTGCCCCTGGATTGTCAGACGGCGGGCGTCTGCCTCTGAAGTTAGCCGTGATTTCCTCTAGAGCCGGGTCTTATCTCCGGCTGCACGTTGCCTGTGGGTGACTAATCACACAATAACATTGTTTAGGGCTGGAATAAAGTCGGAGCTGTTTACCCCCACTCTATAGGGGTTCAATATAAAAAGCCCGGCGGAGAGCTGTCCGAGCCAGACGCGTTCCAGCACTGGCGCTGAGAGCCTGACTGGGTCTGCTCCGCTTGTCCTCGAGCGCTGCCTCCCGGGCTGCCCGCGACGCTTTCGCTCCGGTGAAGGGGCCACTTTTTGAAGACCGCGCTGAGATCTCCAAAAGCCAGAGGCGATCAGAGCAACCAGACACCGTCCTCTTCGTTTTGCATTGAGTTCCATTTGCAACCGAGTTTTCTTTCTTTTTTTTTTTTCTTTTTTTCCCTCCTCTTCTTCTGATCCCTTTGCAGAATGGATTATTTTCCCGTGATCTTCTCTCTGCTGTTTGTGGCTTTCCAAGGAGCTCCAGAAACAGGTAGGTGCCACTTGCGAATCTTTCTGCTTCAGCGCAACGCCGTTCTCGCTTCTGTTTTCCACTTTTCTTTTTTCTTTCTGTCCTTTTTTTTTTTTTTTTTAAATTACTGAAGCTGGAGCAGCAAGTGCCTTGCAATTACTTCTGTGTGCCAGCGAAAGGAATAAAACTCCTGTTTGAATACAACTGACTACAACCGAGTATCACATAGCTTTAAAATAACGTTGTAGCCGTATCGCTGAGTGGCTACAGCTGAGGCAAGGATATATTTGAAATACGTGTGTTTAGGGTTGCATGGTGCATTTAGGAGCTTATTCAAACGCTGTCTTGATAGTGTGCTAATGTGTAAAATACTAAAACACTCCAGCTTAAAGCCAAAGAATTTTATTCAGGTCATGCAGGCACAACGTGAGCAGTGAAATCACCTGCCGATCAACCGTGCGCTGAGTAACCCCGCAGGCGGTTTCAGGGCGAAGCACATGCTTTCTTTAAAATTTGTCACTATTGACTTAAGGTTTCATTTGGCAGGTTTTTGGCATCCTCAAACAGCCTGAGCTCTATTTCAGTAGTATTCACCTGTCCTGGGAAGGGAGCCGGGATCATTCCTGCCTGATTAAGGAATTAGACAGTATGGGCCGCTTCTGGTTCTTTCTCCTCCCATCCTGTTTTTTTAGGGTCAGTGCCTTCTTTTTGTCTTCACCTGACCCTAAGCAAAGAGAGAGGTTGTCAAAGGGATGAAAATCCTGGAATGTGTCTGATCGTTTGAAATGAACAAAATTGGGAAGAGAAAATGCACGACCAAATGGTCAATTGAAAGAGGCTAGCGATGCTGTGTTGGGCCAGAGGGAGGTGTCAAGTCCCACGCAAGCTGTGCGGCCCCAGGATTCTGAACCCAGAGTACTTCCCTGGCTCCCCTGAGCTGTACCTTCTCTTCCTTGAGTGGCTACTTATCTCCCACCTGCAGTGACTGTTGTAAAGTCAGTTTCTCTTCGGTGTCCAGGCATTTTCTGGAAGTTCTTGCTTTCTGCCTAACATAAAAAGGCACCCATATGCAACCTAGATCATTCTGTGCCCCTACACGAGCTGGAATGGGGTGGGTACCCCTAAGGAGGTTATCCTGAGTTGGGAACGTGGCTCCAAGGCTGCTAGGAATAGACGGTCTGTCTTATTTACTTGTGGCCACCAGCCAGCTTAATCTATGGGAGTTGTGCTAGTCTAAGTCTCAGGTATGGACTTCCTCAAAATTCCATTTTGAAGCGTCTTCAGAAGACTGGAAGAGTCCTTTCCTAGCTGTTTCTCTCTCTCTCTCTCTCTCTCTCTCTCTCTCTCTCTCTCTCTCTCTCTGTCTCTCTCTCTCTCTCTGTCTCTGTCTCTGTCTCTGTCTCTGTCTCTCTCTCTCTCTCTCTCTCTCTCTGTGTGTGTGTGTGTGTGTGTGTGTGTGTGTGTGTGTGTGTGTGTGTGTGTGTGTAATCTCCCTGCAGGTTGGATAAGCCAGCCAGGGTAAGGGTGAAGTCCTGTTAAGCACGGAGAACAAAGAAGTCTCTTTCTTTCTGTTTGTGTTTCTGGCTAAAGGCAGTTTTATGCCTTGTCTGCTTCTATTTGCGCTGCTAGATCTGGCCTGAATACTTGGATGCAGGTGCTTGCTCTGGACGCCTGAAGAGAGATTCCTACTAACCCGACCCTCTGTTCTCTTCACAGCTGTCTTGGGAGCAGAGCTCAGCCCCCGAGCTGAGAAGGAAGTGCAGAGCCCCCCTCCCAGCACATCCTGGAGACCCCGCAGGTCCAAGCGTTGCTCCTGCTCCTCCTTGATGGACAAGGAGTGTGTCTACTTCTGCCACCTGGACATCATCTGGGTCAACACTCCCGAGTGAGTCTCTAGAGGGCATTGTAGTCCTAGCCATCCTCTTACTGCTGGGGCTTTCTGGAGCTGGGAGACCCAGCTGGGGTTTCTGTTCTGGGAGGTTTCTGGGCTTTTGCATTTCTGAAGGCAAAAACATGCCTCCCAGGGGGAACAGTGCTGACTGAGACAGATGAGCTTAGTGGTAGCCATGTAGGAGAGGGTCTTCTGAGAGGCTCAGAGTCACACTGCTTACTGTGGGATGAGGGCAAACAGGAAGGAATTGTGCATTTGAAGACAAGAAAGGGACGGAAGAACGTAGCGAGAGGCTCTCGATGTGGACTTAGGGATCAGTAGACCAGGTCCTATGGAGGGTAACATACCTATACTTCTCAGAGAGGCTCGCTGAATCTGTTCCAGACATACAGATGTAATAGGGAGTTATGACATATTTCCTTTCTTTTACTTATAGGAAAACTAAGAAACACAATGTTGAAGCCCCTTGCACAGGAATGAGCTGGGAGTAGGGCTAGAGCAGGGAACTGAGCTTCCTGTTTCTCTCTTTCGTCTTTAGAAAACTGTGATCCAAGGCAGAGCTCAGAACAGCGCCCATAGGTTTCTCTTGTACCTTCAGAGTGAACAGAGGCTGTTTTACCCTCAGCCCCCAACACTAGTCCACTCCTTAGGAGCAATCAGCAGAAAGAACAAACACATTTATTCTGTCTACAATGGCTGGCCAAGTTCCAAACCAAACCAGACCCAAACCACCGAGGACCTAATCCTTAGTAGTGTTTCTACCAAGGGGAGGACTCCGTTTCTTGTTGAGTGAATTGAAACGGACTCATTGCAAGTTATCGGAGAGCATTTTGACACTAAGTCCTTCACAGCCATTCAGTTTTACTGAACTCTAGAGCAATGTGCCAAGGTGCCATGCTCCACCAGGCAGCGTTGCCACACATGACTGAAGTAGAAAACCTTATGTTTTGGTGTTGCTGGAGTCCTTCTGTTTTCTGGCCCCATGACCCACTTGACACCAGAAAAGAAAGAAAGCACAAAGCAGAAACCCAAACAGAGGTTGTAATCTGGAACAAAACTGTGTCTAGATGAAATGGAATATTGTTAAGTATTGAAATAGAATTTCATTGATTCAGAAGGAAAGCTGATGTTTTCCCATTTAGGGGAAACATACACTGAGGACCATTGATGGGCAGACAGGCCAAATGGCTTCCGTACTTTGGTATCATGAGCTGTCCAAATGAATGCTCTCTGAATTGTAGGCCCAAGGAATTTGAAAGATTATTAAGTAGGCTAATATCTTTTCCTTCTCTCTTTCCATAACAGGCGCGTCGTCCCGTATGGACTAGGAAGCCCTTCTAGGTCTAAGCGATCCTTGAAAGACTTACTTCCCACAAAGACCACAGACCAAGGGAACAGATGCCAGTGTGCTCACCAAAAAGACAAGAAGTGCTGGAATTTCTGCCAAGCAGACAAAGAACTCCGGTGAGTGGAAGCCCCTTGGAGTTATCCAGCCTGCTGGCCTGCTCCCTCTCAGATGGTCTTTCACTTTAGAGAAAGGAGCAGAGACATGGACAGGCAAGGTGAATCTCAACAAGCCATCGCTAAAGTGGTTTTCCCTGTCTGTCTTCACAGAGCCCAAAGTACCATGCAGAAAGGTGTAAAAGACTTCAAGAAGGGAAAACCCTGTCCCAAGCTGGGAAAGAAGTGTATCTATCAGCAGCTGGTGGAGGGAAGAAAACTAAGAAGGTAAGAGGCTCATGGGGACTCCTGGCCCTGGATACCAGTGCTAATGGCTCCCTAGTCCTTCCCACTGGGAGAAAGAAAAGCTTGAGTACAGTAACAGAGTCGTCATGGTCTGTGGACTCAGAGGAGCAAAGGGCTCCTCAGATACTGGGGCCTTGAGTGCAGACGCCTGCCCACTGTGTCTTAGCACACATTGTTCAGTCTATGGATGGAGCTTCCACACTAAGACAGCTCTAGAGTTTGAGCATGCCCAGTCTTTTCTCCTCTGGTCTTTCATTTTCTGCTTGCCTGGAGAAACTGAAAATCATGCCAAAGAAAAAGACATTTAAAATATTTATATATGTTACTCCAAGAGTGCTAGTGATTCAAATGGCCAAAGGGAAATAAAGCCATTAGATAAGGTTGGTGAGATTTAGAACATGTTGTTTTTCAGGTTTATTCCGTTACTATTGTTGAAATATGGAAATTTGAAGGGCCAGGTGTCACTTGGCTTGCTTCCTGAGGCCCAGGAGAGGGCTGGATTAGGCAATGCCACAGGGTGGCAACAAGCAGCTTTTTTGGTGATCCTTCCAAAGGCTAAACTTTTTGAAACTGAGAAGGACCCTTGTTCAGATCTGTCATAGGCTCACTCCTATCTCTAGAAGTGTCCCCAAGTCATCCAGGGTCAAGGCGTTCTGGGACCAAAGTGTTCTGAGCCCAATGTGGCCGTGGGGAGGGACTGCTGACTTGGTTACTGCTCCTGTGTGGGGACAGCCCCTCTTAGCTCTTCCTTCGCACCCACCACTGTGGGGTCCCACCAGGTCACAGTTGCACAGCTGACCTGAGGCTCAATACCTTTTTGTTACTCTGTCTTCCATTAACTACGAAAGTGATGCTCCAGTTCTTTATGTGTCCCTTCTCATATGTGTGCGCGTGCACAGACACACACACACACACACACACACACACTGACATTGCACAACCCTTTAAACTGTCACTAAGCACTCGCTTAGGTCTCCCTGTAGGCTCCCTAATTTTCTCTCCATCCACCTGTTAGCTTCCATTTCTTCTGTGGTTTAGAAAGTGCCAGAGGGTAGGATGACGCTACTTAAGCAGAACATTTGGAACTTAACTCCCTGTAGACATACTCACAGGCTTCCTCTCCACAGCACCAAACAGCATAGACAGCAGGGTCTATTCACACAATAGTCGTAGCCGCTGCTTGAGGATTTATCAAAGAGGCACCACATTGCTACAACTGGTGCAAAGGGCCAGGAACTAAGACTTAGTGCGTTTGTGCCAGATTCTAATTTTAGACATTTCTTTAGCCAACGAGTGATTTGTTTCCATCTCTGTGAGTGTGTGTTGAATATTTTCTCCTCTCTTGTTTTAATAGGTTGGAGGCCATCAGCAACAGCATCAAGACCTCCTTTCGAGTTGCAAAGTTGAAAGCGGAACTCTACAGAGACCAGAAGTTGATACACAACCGAGCACATTGACTACAGAGCCCCGTGGTGTTTTGGAAGCCATGACTTACATAGAGCGAGCCCTATGGCCAACTCTGCGCTCTCCATGCTGGCTGGGATCTTAGCAAGAACATCTGTCCGGCTTCTACAGTTTCTTGTTCAGACTGGCAGAGGACCAGCGTCCTTGTTCCAAACATTCCAAGAGAGGTTGAGGTGTTCCCTAACCTGTCTTCGTTTGCATCCGCTGGTAGCAAGTGATTCTCTTGCCTCTTCTTGCTGTCTGGGGATGGCCTCGGACCTCTCGGAGAGCAGAGACACAGTGCCATTCCTGAGTGGCATCATCCAGAGAGCCAGGAGATTCCATAGCAGGGCGGAGTTTCTGTAGAAAGTCCTTAGGGAGTGTTCGTGTCTGACTCAGGCGCCTGGCACATTTCAGGGAGAAACTCCAAAGTCCATGCAAAAAATTTTCTGAGGAATGCACAAATTGAAAACATACTCGAAGGACAAACACTTGAGTTTTTTTTTTTTAAGGACTTTTTTTTAAGTTGTAAAATGCAAAACTCAAAGCAACTGTTACTACTGTACATTAGGATATGTTTCATGAATATGAGTCTACCTCACCTTTCTGCACTGTCCTACACATTCTCACCTTTAATTATTGCCTCTCTATACGCTCTCTCCTCCGCTACCGGGTTCTCCATCCCCCTATATTGAATCCTTGCCTCACAGAAATCGAGTCAGAAGTAGCTGAAACATTTCTGCGCTAATCTGCTAGCTCTGATCTATGAGAGAAGGGATGAAAGAATCCGACCGCTGCCCTTGACCTTGGGAAACAAAATGGTATAGAGTTATTTGAAAAATCTGGTTGTACTTTTGTAGCAGGAAAGATATGTTCCCGTATGTATTGTAACTGGCTAATGTTTCCATTAGATTGAATTTTGATGTACTTATTTTTTTATAGATATTTATATTCAAACGATTTATTCCTTATATTTACCATGTTAAATATATGTCCGGGCAGGCCATATTGGTCTATGTATTTTTTAAAAATATATTTCTGAATGAAATTGAGAACATGCTTTGTTTTGCCTGTCAAGGTAATGATTTTAGAAAATAAATATTTTCCCTACTGTACTGACTCGTGAATTATTTCTGAAAAAACCCAAGAAGTGATGATCCTGAAGGGAAATGGTGAAAGATGTCTCTACAGGAAGGTCAAACTTAGAAAGAAGGTGGGATGCTGGCTTGATTTAAACAGGGAACTTGATACCGTTCTTTTAAAAACTGCCTTTATGGCTAGTTGACCTGGAAGGTCAGATGATGAAGAAAATAGAGAATTAGAAAGAAGACACATGATGCTTAATAAAAATATGCATTTGTACATTAAGAAAAAACCCTGCTTTTGGATTGTGTTAAGAAAACACAAAATGAAAGCTTTAAGAATTGTCTCCTCTTGTTACCTGAAGATATCCGGGGAGACAGTTCATTAACCTTGCTTCTCCGGCCATTAGGCAGCTTCCAACAGTTTAAGCTGATGGTGTGGTGAGAGGTGCTTTCTTTCTAGTACTGGGCTGGAGGAAGTGATGGAAAGATGATCCTCCAACACTGCAACTATTCATGGCACCTCACCCAGCCGCTGCTGTGAGAGCAAGGCCTGCTTGCTCCACGGAGATTGCCAGTGCCGTTTATTTGCTCAGAGTAAGTATTTTGCTTATTAAGGAACACTGAGAACTGTTTCTTCTTCCGTGCTCAGGACTGGCTGAGTGCCCTAGAAGTAGTCACCAGGAGCTGGTTTTAAGATACTAGTGTGCGCACGCGCACGCGCGCGCGCGCGCGCGCACACACACACACACACACACACACACACACACACACACACACACAGAGTTTCCCTTCTGTGGCTGGCCAAACAGTGTTGCAAATGGTCCTATTAGCAAAGATTCATGGGTTCTTGATGGGCTTCTAGAATCTTCACTGCCTTTCTATAGGAGAGGCTAAAGGGATGCCCAGCATTTAACAAATATTCACTCTCGATGACTACTGCTATCCTAACTGAGACACGGTATGTCAAATGACAGTCTTCTGGCCTGCATGGCCAACATCCCAGGCAGCTGACTGCAATTCTTTCTCATCCCCTGTTAAATTACTAACCTTTTAAAGCACTGTCTAAGTAAGATGTATGGGAAAAGTGTGTGTATGGCCATTTTGCTTCACCTAATGAATTGCTTACCACTGGGTAACTGGCAGTGGCTGCAGGTTGCGGGTGAGGGTGGGGTGGGATGGGATGGGGTGAGGGTGTTCTAAAGCCCTGGCCACTTTCACAACGTATTTGGCCTGAACATGGCTATCATTTCCCATTGAGCAAACTTTTCAGCCTTCTGCCTCAGGATCCCCCTCAGCTATTCAGTGAGAGAAGGGGAAGAATGGGGGGATTTTTTCTTCTTTTTTAAATTTTAAGAACAAGTCCAAAAGGTGAGGTTGTTGAGGTAGAAGCAAGAAAATGAAGGCCAGCGCTTAGAGAACACCAGTGCAATGCATTTAAGAGGTAGCTAGGATGGGAGAAACCACTGAATAAAACAGTTCAGAGAATCCTACAACTGGAGCCATGGAGTTGTCATTTAAACTCTATTGTCCTTTTGCTCCCCGGTTGCTGCTTCAGTAACTGGCAAGAAAACAGAAAGACATGAAGCAGACTCTTTCTCAGGTTAAGAAGTTATAGGGGTTCTTTTCTTTCGGGTACCCAGAGGAAGTGAGCTGAGCTCCTAGGATGGTCAGTTAGACTTCCTCCTGCGTTTCCAAAAAACTGGGCTTTCTGGCAGTGGACTTGTGACAGACTTTTCTCTTTGCTCTTAAGGACCCAGCAGGGATTAATCTCAGGAGAGTAGAGCCCAGGCGGAAGCGGTGACATTTGGTGGGGATGAGGAAAGAGGATCCCACTAATGAGTACTTCCTTTTCTCCAGGGATTAGCTTCTCTGCTGATGAAAACCATTGGTTTTAATTCCACCTGTGCTTTTCCAGAGCACAGCAGTGAGGGGAATTATATTCAGCTAGAGTCCCCCTGGAAAGAGCCTTGCTAACATCACATTGGAACTTGGCTGTTTTTTTGTTGTTGTTGTTGTTGTTTTTGCTTTTTTTTTTTCTTTCTTTCTTTCTGAAAAGACCCAGAGTGGGAAGTGAACAGAAGTCATACAACAAGTAGGCTTCTGCAAAGCTGGCAGGCCTGAGCACCATAGAGTTTCACCTACAGATTTCTGGAGTTCATCTGGAAGAGGCTCTAAAAAGGGGGTTCTGGGGACTTGGGAGTGGGTGGATAAGGCGGTCTCCAGGAAAGCTTCACCTCCCAGCTTCTTGGATAAAGTTAGTCAGAGTTGGAGCTCCCTGGTAAAGCATTTGAATAGCTCCCCCACCAGCCCTGGGCTGGATTCCTGGCACTACAGAAAAATAAAAAGGCAGTCTGTGGGTGGGGTGGGAGGACCTTGAAGAGGTATATAAGCCTTATTGCATCATTGAGTAACTAGAAAAACGTTTAATTATCACTTTTAGATTTATTTACCAAGTGAAACTCAAATGAATCAAAGAGAATTCTGTTAGTGGAGTGACGTTGGCTCTATAATGCAAGGCAGCATTTAATTTCTTCCTAAAGTCTTGAAGGTGCTGGTTTGAAGCCCAAAATGTCAACATGTTACATCGACTTGTTCTCAATGGAATGCATCCATTCCCTCACCCCTCTACAAATGCAGGGCCTGAGCATCTAGTCTGCCATCCAGGAGGGATATTTTGCTAGTGACTCTCCATGACCTTCTAGATTTCACAGTCACTTGAATCTTTATAGAGAACTACTTGGCTTCCTACAGCAGTCTTCCTTCCTTCAACCTATGAGTCCCCTTTCCACCAGAACCCTGTCAGGAAGCTGGGGTTACTATACAAAGTCCTTTGACAGCCAAGGAGACACGTCCACCAAACTCCTGACTTCTCCAGAAACCTTCGGCAAACAGCTGTAGTGAAACTCAGGATCTTTGGTTTTTTGTTTTTCTGTAAACTTTTCCAGATCAGAAGAGGTTTCTTCCTTCCTAAAACAGGAGAAAGGAAGGTTGTGTCTGTTTGCGAGTAGGCTGTGAGTGGGACTGTTCTTTATTGTTCTTCTTGGAAAATCGATGTTCCATACACACCCCGAGCTTTCATTGTGAGGGCTTCCAGTAACGTGTTAGCTCCTCGCTTCATCATTTCAAAGCACAGTGGGCAGAACATTTGCTAGCATAGGCAACCCCCACTCCCAACCCTGGTGTTACCAGACGCCTTTATCAACCCAACCATGCTGTCCCTGAAGCCAGAACAGGGAAGAAGCTGCCTTGATAAATAGAAGGGTCAGGGTCACCATGTCACTTTTAATACTAGGCAATGGTGAGATAGAGAGACAGGACTGATGCCATTGAATAAAATAAGGAGAAAGGATATATTCCTCCCATGACAAGATGCTGACATCTTAGGATACAGCCCTTCAGGAATCTGAAAGTAGGTTTCCCAGTTCAGAATGTCCTGTTTCTGTATTTTTCTTCTTTTTCCTATTCTGAAGAAACCTATGCATGCCCCTTCTGCCTACATTGCTGTGAAAGTATTCAGGGATGTTATGCACGGTATTTAAGCTACCACTGGCATGAGATTAGGACAAACTGTAGAACTGGACAAGGTGTGAAGTCTACACGTGCTGGGTTGGGAGGAGTGCATGCGATTGAGGAAATTGGTTGTCCTCCATGTGAAATTTCTAGGATTCTTATGCCTATGGCTATTGATCAAACAGGATGAAATAATGTCAACATTTCATAAGTCATAATAGTCTACCTGTCATGTCCCTGTGTATGTATGTATGTGTGTATGTGTGTGTGTGCACGTGTATGTTATGTATGTACGTATGAATGTATGTATGTACGTATGAATGTATGTATGTATGTATGTATGTATGTATGTATGTATGTATGTATGTATGTCATTGTCTTTTCCAGCATCCCTGAGTGGCATACCAGTGTCTCAGAGTTCACAGGAGTCATTGACCCATCACATTCATAGCTGTCCCTTTCACTGTGCATGTCCCCTTGTTTATTCTGGGATCCTTTGGAAGACGTAGAAATATTGAGGTCTCCTTTTTGTCTTTGGAAACTTTTACCAGACTGATTTTACAGTCGTGCAAACCCAACCCAGAGTGTAGACAGAGGCTTGATTAAAGCCTGATTCTGCTTCAGGAAGAACACCAGAACTTTTCCTTTTTAGGTATTTCCTTTTTAGGTCAACTTTGACCATGAAAGAGTGGTGAAATGGTTTATTATTTAAAGAGGATGCATTTGATGAATATTTGGCAATGCTGTAAATTGTCTGAACCCCTGGGCTGCGGTGGGCGAACAGGCACATGATCACTGCAGATCGGGATAACTCCTGAAGCAAGTCAGAGTTTCGGAACCACCTTGGTCTCACACGCAAGTGTTCTGGGCCTTGGCTTTACTCTAGAACCTTTATATAGAAATGTGGCTGAAGTGTGAACCTTTCATAGTGCTTCTAGCTTATAACATGCCAACCAACAGATGTCTATCTATGAATTTATAAACACATACATAGGTTTTGAACTTTGATAAAGTGATAGAAGGAGGTGAAATTCTTCCAATCGATGTGATTAGACTACAGAAGGTTTAGAAGAATTTTGTATGAAAAGTTCATATACTTTCTTTTTGGAAAGTTTGTGTGGCCCAAATTTTCTTATTGAAGTTTATTCACAGTGGTAGACCAGGGATTCAATAGAGAATTCTTTCTACATTTCTCTATTCCAACCTGACCGATGCATCATTCTCACAATAATAACATTTACCCAAAGCTTTAGTCAGTTAACACAAATGTGAACTAAATTTTAAAATGTTTCTTGTTATCCTTCATTTGGGGATGTCTTTGGTCACTATCTTCTGCATATGGGTGTTGAGGGATACCACCAATTGAGACAAGGACCATAAAAGGAGGGTTGAGCATGCTCAGTTTAAAATTTGTATTAATTGACATGTACAATATTTTAAACATGGAGTTTAAAATTTTTACTCATGGCATCTTCAACTATATCTTACATGAGCAAGATGAATATAATAAATGCAATGTACTATCTTACAGATTTAGTAAGTGTCAAGCTGTGATTGATGTCATTTCATCTACGTACATCAAACAACCTGCCCTCCATCCCAGGCTACTTTGAAGCTCATCCCAGCTATTGCCATCATAACATCTGTAAAGTTTAGAATGTAGATATAATGGCTATGATTTGCTTTCCTTGATCTGCTAAAATGTTAGAACAGTCCATTTGATGCGTGTGTCTACAACTTAGAAGGAATAGAAAATGTTTCCAAGCCAATGGAATTAATAATAATGTCCCAGGCAAAGGCACTCAGGGGCTAACACTATCCAGTACCAGATGCTGTTTGCAGAGCTTTGCAAGTGCCAGTTCACATTTGGAAAACTGGTAGTTTTATTTTTACTATTTTTACTCATGGAAACTGGTAGTTTTATTTTTACTATTTTGTTGATGAGAAAACTCCTTGAGTTTAAACTTCTTGAAACTAAGTGCCAATTTATCTAATGCTAGGCAGTTAGTAAGAGTTGCAGATTCAAATAGTTTATTCAGTAACCATTTTTAATTCAGAAAAAATCCCAGGAAATTATAAAAGTTATGTTGGGGTAATAAACCCTTCTGTAGTAAAATTAAAAGTGACAGGTAGGGGAGGGAGGGACAATATAACGAGATTGATTGAGAGATGTTCCTCAGATCCACTATCTAAGCAAGAATCCCATGTAAGAGATTCAAGACTCAATCAAAGGTTGGCGGCTTCTTAACTGTTTTGTCTACAGTTGACTCAATAATGAGGACAGCCTAGTATACTCACACTGTTGACTCAGAGGGAAGGGAAGCAGGAATCTGATTCATTAAGAAATGACTTATCATATTAAAATTCAACTAGGATAATGAATATAGCAGCACTGGAGATCTTAAAGAAACATAACCCAAGCAAGCAAGTGAAACAAGTGGCTATATGCTTTGCAAGATGTGCTTTTATTTTTCTTTAAGTTATCTTGGCAAAGACCAGAGAGAATAATTAATTTAATGGTAGTGAAAATCTTAAATCAGCAAAACAGTAATAGAGAAATCCAAAATGGTATTGATTGAAATTTTTGTAATTTTTTTTTACATTTTTTTTTATTAACTTGAGTATTTCTTATATACATTTCAAGTGTTATTCCCTTTCCCGGTTTCCGGGCAAAATCCCCCTCCCCCCTCCCCTTCCTATGGGTGTTCCCCTCCCAACCCTCCCCCCATTGCCGCCCTCCCCCCATAGTCTAGTTCACTGGGGGTTCAGTCTTAGCAGGACCCAGGGCTTCCCCTTCCACTGGTGCTCTTACTAGGATATTCATTGCTACCTATGGGGTCAGAGTCCAGGGTCAGTCCATATATAGTCTTTAGGTAGTGGCTTAGTCCCTGGAAGCTCTGGTTGCTTGACATTGTTGTACTTTTGGGGTCTCGAGCCCCTTCAAGCTCTTCCAGTTCTTTCTCTGATTCCTTCAACGGGGGACCTATTCTCAGTTCAGTGGTTTGCTGCTGGCATTTGCCTCTGTATTTGCTGTATTCTGGCTGTGTCTCTCAGGAGCGATCTACATCCGGCTCCTGTCGGTCTGCACTTCTTTGCTTCATCCATCTTGTCTAATTGGGTGGCTGTATATGTATGGGCCACGTGTGGGGCAGGCTCTGATTGGGTGTTCCTTCAGTCTCTGTTTTAATTTTTGCCTCTCCCTTCCCTGCCAAGGGTATTCTTTTTCCTCATTTAAAGAAGGAGTGAAGCATTCACATTTTGATCATCCGTCTTGAGTTTCGTTTGTTCTAGGGATCTAGGGTAATTCAAGCATTTGGGCTAATACCCACTTATCAATGAGTGCATACCATGTATGTCTTTCTGTGATTGGGTTAGCTCACTCAGGATGATATTTTCCAGTTCCAACCATTTGCCTACGAATTTCATAAACTCGTTGTTTTTGATAGCTGAGTAATATTCCATTGTGTAGATGTACCACATTTTCTGTATCCATTCCTCTGTTGAAGGGCATCTCGGTTCTTTCCATTTTCTGGCTATTATAAATAAGGCTGCGATGAACATAGTGGAGCACGTGTCTCTTTTATATGTTGAGGCATCTTTTGGGTATATGCCCAAGAGAGGTATAGCTGGATCCTCAGGCAGTTCAATGTCCAATTTTCTGAGGAACCTCCAGACTGATTTCCAGAATGGTTTTACCAGTCTGCAATCCCACCAACAATGGAGGAGTGTTCCTCTTTCTCCACATCCTCGCCAGCATCTGCTGTCACCTGAGTTTTTGATCTTAGCCATTCTCACTGGTGTGAGGTGAAATCTCAGGGTTGTTTTGATTTGCATTTCCCTTATGACTAAAGATGTTGAACATTTCTTTAGGTGTTTCTCAGCCATTCGGCATTCCTCAGCTGTGAATTCTTTGTTTAGCTCTGAACCCCATTTTTTAATAGGGTTATTTGTTTCCCTGCGGTCTAACTTCTTGAGTTCTTTGTATATTTTGGATATAAGGCCTCTATCTGTTGTAGGATTGGTAAAGATCTTTTCCCAATCTGTTGGTTGCCGTTTTGTCCTAACCACCGTGTCCTTTGCCTTACAGAAGCTTTGCAGTTTTATGAGATCCCATTTGTCGATTCTTGATCTTAGAGCATAAGCCATTGGTGTTTTGTTCAGGAAATTTTTTCCAGTGCCCATGTGTTCCAGATGCTTCCCTAGTTTTTCTTCTATTAGTTTGAGTGTGTCTGGTTTGATGTGGAGGTCCTTGATCCACTTGGACTTAAGCTTTGTACAGGGTGATAAGCATGGATCGATCTGCATTCTTCTACATGTTGCCCTCCAGTTGAACCAGCACCATTTGCTGAAAATGCTATCTTTTTTCCATTGGATGGTTTTGGCTCCTTTGTCAAAAATCAAGTGCCCATAGGTGTGTGGGTTCATTTCTGGGTCTTCAATTCTATTCCATTGGTCTATCTGTCTGTCTCTGTACCAATACCATGCAGTTTTTATCACTATTGCTCTGTAATACTGCTTGAGTTCAGGGATAGTGATTCCCCCTGAAGTCCTTTTATTGTTGAGGATAGTTTTAGCTATCCTGGGTTTTTTGTTGTCCAGATGAATTTGCAAATTGTTCTGTCTAACTCTTTGAAGAATTGGATTGGTATTTTGATGGGGATTGCATTGAATCTGTAGATTGCTTTTGGTAAAATGGCCATTTTTACTATATTAATCCTGCCAATCCATGAGCATGGGAGATCTTTCCATCTTCTGAGGTCTTCTTCAATTTCTTTCCTCAGTGTCTTGAAGTTCTTATTGTACAGATCTTTTACTTGCTTGGTTAAAGTCACACCGAGGTACTTTATATTATTTGGGTCTATTATGAAGGGTGTCGTTTCCCTAATTTCTTTCTCGGCTTGTTTCTCTTTTGTATAGAGGAAGGCAACTGATTTATTTGAGTTAATTTTATACCCAGCCACTTTGCTGAAGTTGTTTATCAGCTTTAGTAGTTCTCTGGTGGAACTTTTGGGATCACTTAAATATACTATCATGTCATCTGCAAATAGTGATATTTTGACTTCTTCTTTTCCGATCTGTATCCCCTTGACATCCTTTTGTTGTCTGATTGCTCTGGCTAGAACTTCAAGAACTATATTGAATAAGTAGGGAGAGAGTGGGCAGCCTTGTCTAGTCCCTGATTTTAGTGGGATTGCTTCAAGTTTCTCTCCATTTAGTTTAATGTTAGCAACTGGTTTGCTGTATATGGCTTTTACTATGTTTAGGTATGGTCCTTGAATTCCTATTCTTTCCAGGACTTTTATCATGAAGGGGTGTTGAATTTTGTCAAATGCTTTCTCAGCATCTAATGAAATGATCATGTGGTTTTGTTCTTTCAGTTTGTTTATATGATGGATCATGTTGATGGTTTTCCGTATATTAAACCATCCCTGCATGCCTGGGATGAAGCCTACTTGATCATGGTGGATGATTGTTTTAATGTGCTCTTGAATTCGGTTTGCCAGAATTTTATTGAGTATTTTTGCGTCGATATTCATAAGGGAAATTGGTCTGAAGTTCTCTTTCTTTGTTGTGTCTTTGTGTGGTTTAGGTATAAGAGTAATTGTGGCTTCGTAGAAGGAATTCGGTAGGGCTCCATCTGTTTCAATTTTGTGGAATAGTTTGGATAATATTGGTATGAGGTCTTCTATGAAGGTTTGATAGAATTCTGCACTAAACCTGTCTGGACCTGGGCTCTTTTTGGTTGGAAGACCTTTAATGACTGCTTCTATTTCCTTAGGAGTTATGGGGTTGTTTAACTGGTTTATCTGTTCCTGATTTAACTTCGATACCTGGTATCTGTCTAGGAAATTGTCCATTTCCTGAAGATTTTCAAATTTTGTTGAATATAGGTTTTTATAGTAAGATCTGATGATTTTTTGAATTTCTTCTGAATCTGTAGTTATGTCTCCCTTTTCATTTCTAATTTTGTTAATTTGGACGCACTCTCTGTGTCCTCTCGTTAGTCTGGCTAAGGGTTTATCTATCTTGTTGATTTTCTCAAAGAACCAACTTTTGGTTCTGTTGATTCTTTCTATGGTCCTTTTTGTTTCTACTTGGTTGATTTCAGCTCTGAGTTTGATTATTTCCTGCCTTCTACTCCTCCTGGGTGTATTTGCTTCTTTTTGTTCTAGAGCTTTTAGGTGTGCTGTCAAGCTGCTGACATATGCTCTTTCCTGTTTCTTTCTGCAGGCACTCAGCGCTATGAGTTTTCCTCTTAGCACAGCTTTCATTGTGTCCCATAAGTTTGGGTATGTTGTATCTTCATTTTCATTAAATTCTAAAAAGTTTTTAATTTCTTTCTTTATTTCTTCCTTGACCAGGTTATCATTGAGTAGAGCATTGTTCAATTTCCACGTATACGTGGGCATTCTTCCCTTATTGTTATTGAAGACCAGTTTTAGGCCGTGGTGGTCCGATACCACGCATGGGATTATCTCTATCTTTCTGTACCTGTTGAGGCCCGTTTTTTGACCAATTATATGGTCAATTTTGGAGAAAGTACCATGAGGAGCTGAGAAGAAGGTATATCCTTTTGCTTTAGGATAGAATGTTCTATAAATATCCGTTAAGTCCATTTGGCTCATGACTTCTCTTAGTCTGTCGACATCACTGTTTAATTTCTGTTTCCATGATCTGTCCATTGATGAGAGTGGGGTGTTGAAGTCTCCCACTATTATTGTGTGAGGTGCAATGTGTGTTTTGAGCTTTAGTAAGGTTTCTTTTACGTATGTAGGTGCCCTTGTATTTGGGGCATAGATATTTAGGATTGAGAGTTCATCTTGGTGGATTTTTCCTTTGATGAATATGAAGTGTCCTTCCTTATCTTTTTTGATGACTTTTAGTTGGAAATTGATTTTATTTGATATTAGAATGGCTACTCCAGCTTGCTTCTTCTGACCATTTGCTTGGAAAGTTGTTTTCCAGCCTTTCACTCTGAGGTAGTGTCTGTCTTTGTCTCTGAGGTGTGTTTCCTGTAGGCAGCAGAATGCAGGGTCCTCATTGCGTATCCAGTTTGTTAATCTATGTCTTTTTATTGGGGAGTTGAGGCCATTGATATTGAGAGATATTAAGGAATAGTGATTATTGCTTCCTGTTATATTCATATTTGGATGTGAGGTTATGTTTGTGTGCTTTCATTCTCTTTGTTTTGTTGCCAAGACGATTAGTTTCTTGCTTCTTCTAGGGTATAGCTTGCCTCCTTATGTTGGGCTTTACCATTTATTATCCTTTGTAGTGCTGGATTTGTAGAAAGATATTGTGTAAATTTGGTTTTGTCATGGAATATCTTGGTTTCTCCATCAATGTTAATTGAGAGTTTTGCTGGATACAGTAACCTGGGTTGGCATTTGTGTTCTCTTAGGGTCTGTATGACATCAGTCCAGGATCTTCTGGCCTTCACAGTTTCTGGCGAGAAGTCTGGTGTGATTCTGATAGGTCTCCCTTTATATGTTACTTGACCTTTTTCCCTTACTGCTTTTAATATTCTTTCTTTATTTTGTGCGTTTGGTGTTTTGACAATTATGTGACGGGAGGTGTTTCTTTTCTGGTCCAATCTATTTGGAGTTCTGTAGGCTTCTTGTATGTCTATGGGTATCTCTTTTTTTAGGTTAGGGAAGTTTTCTTCTATGATTTTGTTGAAGATATTTACTGGTCCTTTGAGCTGGGAGTCTTCACTCTCTTCTATACCTATTATCCTTAGGTTTGATCTTCTCATTGAGTCCTGGATTTCCTGTATGTTTTGGACCAGTAGCTTTTTCCGCTTTACATTATCTTTGACAGTTGAGTCAATGATTTCTATGGAATCTTCTGCTCCTGAGATTCTCTCTTCCATCTCTTGTATTCTGTTGGTGAAGCTTGTATCTACAGCTCCTTGTCTCTTCTTTTGGTTTTCTATATCCAGGGTTGTTTCCATGTGTTCTTTCTTGATTGCTTCTATTTCCATTTTTAATTCCTTCAACTGTTTGATTGTGTTTTCCTGGAATTCTTTCAGGGATTTTTGCGATTCCTCTCTGTAGGCTTTTACTTGTTTATTAATGTTTTCCTGTGCTTCCCTAAGTGTGTTCATGTCTTTCTTGAAGTCCTCCAGCATCATGATCAAATATGATTTTGAAACTAGATCTTGCTTTTCTGGTGTGTTTGGATATTCCATGTTTGTTTTGGTGGGAGAATTGGGCTCCGATGATGGCATGTAGTCTTGGTTTCTGTTGCTTGGGTTCCTGCGCTTGCCTCTCGCCATCAGATTATCTCTAGTGTTACTTTGTTCTGCTATTTCTGACAGTGGCTAGACTGTCCTATAAGCCTGTGTGTCAGGAGTGCTGTAGACCTGTTTTCCTCTCTTTCAGTCAGTTATGGGGACAGAGTGTTCTGCTTTCGGGTGTGTAGTTTTTCCTCTCTACAGGTCTTCAGCTGTTCCTGTGGGCCTGTGTCTTGAGTTCACCAGGCAGCTTTCTTGCAGCAGAAAATTTGGTCTTACCTGTGGTCCCGAGGCTCAGGTTCGCTCGTGGGGTGCTGCCCACGGGCTCTCTGCAGCGGCAGCAACCAGGAAGACCTGTGCCGCCCCTCTTTTTGTAATTTTTTTAATAAAATGAAAGCATTTCCAACAAATTTAGTTTAACTAAATTTGGGGGATTTTTTTTTAAACTTGATTTCTACCCAGCACTATAAAATATGTAAAAGTCTGTTCTTAATCAAAAGTAAAATTATTTAATACTCAAAACCTCCACCACGGTCACAAACAGATTTAGAATTCTTAATGTAAGTTAGGGGAATGAAGGGCTTAATTTACACACAAACTTGGTTACCCTTTGGGCCTGGGCAGTTTGCTAAGGTATGATTAGCAATAGGTATGGCTATGGGGATTGGTTTCTGGTTTGGTCCCTAAAGACTTGTTCATTTTGCTCTAGCTAGTGATCATTGTTGGACGAAAGACAAAGTATACTGGACAATTAAGAAGATAATTTTATTCAGACAGTTACAGCAAGAATAGTGACTATTAATGAAGAATGTCTCATGAAGAGAAAGGGGACCTGGACTTTTACTAAGGTGGATTCATGGGGAGCCATCCATGAGTCTTCAGGAATCCCGAGGAAGGAGAGATACAGCCTTCTCCAATCACGGTGAACACATAGAGGGGAATGGTAGGAGCACGCTGAACCTCTTCAACTTGACCATTTTTAGAACACAAAAAGTAGGTGATTTTTTGAGGAACATGGTGCTTGGATAAAACTCAGTCCTCTTTTTATGCTCAAGAAGAATGTTTCATTCAGCCCTGAAGCATTCCAGGATACGCATGAACCTCCTGAGCAGTGTGAAATAAGGAAGGTCTCTGAATAGTTTCTCAGAAAAGTGATGTTGTTACAGCTAAAACAGGTATATCATCTGTGTGGCAATGGTGATGGCAAAAGTCAGTGTTTCAGGGTTTAGTAGTCAGGACACCTTATGAGAAGGATGCAGCTGGGCATAAGTGATGATGGTGCATGCCTTTAATCCTAGCATTCGAGAGGCAGAGGCAGGCAGGACTCTGGGTTTGAGACCAGCCTGCATTACAGAGTGAGTTCCAGGACAGCCAAGACTACATAGAGAAACTCTGTGTCAGAAAACCAAGGAGTCAGAAGAAAGGAAGGAAGGAAGGAAGGAAGGAAGGAAGGAAGGAAGGAAGGGAGGAAGGGAGGGAGGGAGGGAGGGAGGGAGGAAGGAAGGAAGGAAGGAAGAAAGGAAGGAAGAAAGGGAGGGAGGGAGGGAGGGAGAAAGAGAGAGAGAGAGAGAGAGAGAGAGAGAGAGAGAGAGAAAGAGAAAGAAAGCAAAAGGAAAAAAGGAAGTAATCAAGCAAGCTTTCATGGGAAGGAAGCATTACTATAAAGATATAAGCAAAAGCAAAGTTGGGAATCTAATACTGAGGGCAAGCAGTCCAGTGGATTCTTAGAGGTCTCTGTGGTACTTGCTTAGTGGATCCTGGAAACCACAACAAACCTGTTTCTGAACCCCTCCCCAATATGCTAGATCCTGAAGAGTAAAGAGAAGATGAAGATAATTTTTTTCAATGTGGCCACATTGGGAATAAAACCCTTAGGTGGTCCTCAAAGTCCAGGGTGCTTAGACGGAGTTTAGGTTTGATAGAACACAAGAGATTTGTGCAATTAAGTAGCCATGAGGGAGGCACAGTCCTCCCTCATTAATGACTCACCAGTATCTCCACTCAGTCTGTTCTGGATGGTCACCTGGATAACTTGTCAGAACTATGTCAAATCCCTTCCTGAGAGGGAATTCTCCCCCTTGGCTGGGGCCAGAGCTTCAGCCATTCCCTCCCCATCTATGTGGATTTCTGGGAAGGGGAGATTTTAATTCCTTAGGGATGATTTTTTTTCTACTGTCTGACAGCCAAAGTAAGTGTCTGTCTGTCTTCAGAATACCTTCTTCCTTGCCAGAATGGTTCTGTGCCAAGGAACTCCCTTTTCTGTTAGAACTATAGAACTTCGAGATGAGGTTCCTGGAGCTCTTGGGCTGAATCATCAGTGTCTTTGGAGACTCTGTGTACAAGGCTTCTTTCTTGCTGACCCTTTGTAAGTAGATTCACAGGAGACAACAACCATGAGTCCTTGAAGTGCTAGAAGTAAGGCTAAACCCTGTAGTGCCTTTCCAGGAAAAAAAAAATAAGATTGGATCTGAGGTGAGATATGACCTAGAGTTCCCATAGGAATCTAGGAACTAGGTCAAGTGGCAGAGAGAAAAATTAGAAATGCCAGTTTGAAGGATTAAGGTTAAACCTCGAGTGGAACTGGAAGGATTGAAAGTCAGATAAGGTTTGGCAACTTGGGATCACGACAAGATCCTATCCAGTTGACAGATAGGTACCAAAACTGGTTTTCCCACAGCTGAGGAGGCAGTCGATTAAAATTTCACTAGCTAACAGAGTTTGCATGTTCATTATGTTCATTCGTTGTGTGCCGCTGAAAAAGAATTCTGCAAAACATTAAGTAGAATGACCATTGGATAGCCTAGAAGAGTGTACACCTGATGATTAGTTTCTGATAAGGCATAGACTTTCTGTGGTCATACACTTTGAATCAAAAATATTATCTTTGCCACTATTACTAGAGTCATTGGAAAATAAGAGTGTTGCTGATTTCACAGAGGCATTTAATCAGGCATGGTAAGACTGATAATTTAACAGGTAAGCTTTTTGGGCTAGCTATTTAGAAACTCTCACAAGGAATTTCAGACTAGAATATATAATGGTGGAAAGATAAGCTAAAATCTCACACTAGATTGTACCTGTATTAGCTATAACTTTAGAAAAGAAATCCACTCTGGATCCCCTAATATCACATGATGCTGGCTTGGCCAACAGGTGATCCTCATATTCTGGTTTGAGGCTGAGGGCCTAAGCTAGAAATCAGGTCTGTTTGCCTTGAAGTTTCATCTCCCTAAAGCAAATCTGACTTCTGTAAAAGTTTCCGGTTCTATCTGAGTAACTAAACACTCTCAAGTGTTACATCACAGATAATGTCCTTAGTTACTAGTTATAAAACCACAATGTCCAATTAAGTCACAGCAACAAGAAAGACAGATCCTTACCAAACTTACACAAAGAATTATATTGCTATGAAAATTAAAAACAAAATTCTCAAGACTTCCCCAAATCCAGAGGAGTCCCAGGCAGAGAAAGGAATATATCACTTACGAATACCTCATTTCAGTTATTAAGTTGCTGGGATTTATAGTAGCTTAAGATCTGGAACACAGGATATTAGAATGAGCGTGTTCCAAACAAACACCACAACACTGTGTCAGCTATTTCTTCCTAAGTGATGAATTCTTCTTCCACTCAGTCATGAGTTAGCAGCCCTGCGCACTCATTTGCTCCTCAGCCAGAAGCCTGAAAACACATTGACTTGGCCTATTGTATGGTCTCAGCTTCTAACTGACACCATCACAAGAAGCCTGAACCCAGAGTGTCTGCCTAGTCCTTTTGGCCAGGGCTATGAAGTAACTTTTCTATCTTGAAGATCAAGAGGTCTTACCCAGCAGCTGATTCCCAACACCTCCCTCAGATGCATCAGAGAAAAATGAAAACAATCGGGGTAGGGAAAGGTGTGGCCCAGCCATGGTTAATTTATTACTAGTGAGAGTAAGTTGACAGCTCAATGTAAGTATAATGGAGCCAACAAGAAAAGCCGGTTGTTCCCATGGCACACAAAACAAGACCATAAAGCAAAATCTATAAAGCAGTCCCAGACATAGCAATCTTCTATTTTCAAGGAAGAACTGGTACTTTCAATTGAGGAAACAAAACAAGCATTACTCTCGGAGACTTGGAGGGATGGCTCGGTGCGTAAGAGAGCTTACTGCTCTTGCAAAGGATCTTGATTTGGTTCCAAGCACCCACATGGCAGTTCATGCCTGTAACTCCACTTCCAGGGACTTTGGCCCTGTCTTCTGGTCTTGATACTTGTGGTGTACATAACGAGTGCTATGCTGATGAGACTGTGGGGGAAAGAGAAAGACACCTGTGCTCAGTTTGCTATTATATTTCGGAGTGCAAAATTTATGATCACTGAACTTGAGAAACACCGACTGAGATAGAAAAGGCATTAAATCGAGGGTCTTGGTAATGCTTGACTACAGGCATCATCCAGGACTCTGGCAATGTTCCCCACAGCTAAGGGAGATCGCTATATAGTGTTGTTTGCAGAGGAAAGGCAGACCTAGCATTGGGATGAATACTTAGGCACCTTGGGCAGTGGTGGCATTGAAAATTCTCTGGGAACTTTGCCCATAGATACCCTATGAGATGAATGACATTTTCTCTGTACCTATTTTTCCCTAAGAGAAGCCAAATAAGTCTCCTAATTCTCTAAGGACACTAGAGACATTCAGAGATAGTTTTAGGTATAAAAGATGTCATTAGGTGTGATCTTAAAGTCTGAGGGGATGGCTCAGCAAGTAAAAGCACTTGCCACTCAAGTCTGAAAACCTGAGTCCAATCCTCTGAACCCATGGTGGAAGGAGAGAGCAGAGTCCTACTTATGTGTGCCCCTCTATACACATAATAATGATAATGATACTACTACTACTACCACTACTACTACTACTACTACTACTACTACTACTACTACTATTACTACTACTATTACTACTACTACTACTACTACTACTACTAATAATAATAATAATAATAATAATAAATCTCAAGAAGGAAAAGTTAAAATTGTCATGAGATTTGACACTTATTAAGCTAAGGTGATATGTCGGGTAAAAGCTGAGCTTGACTACCTATTTCCCCACAACCACGGAAGAGTTAAAATGGCAAAATGGTAGCCAGTATGATTAAAGAGTTCAGCCCCTTCTTAAGGAAGAAAATTCTTTTATATATTTGGGAATGCTGCTGTGGTCAGCATGCCTGTGTTCTCCAAATAGACCCCTATGTTAAAATTCAATGATCAATATGTGGGTATCAGGCAAAAGGAATTTTGTGGGGGTGTTGATGAGGTCACGGTGGAGCGTTTCTCTGAGGAGAGCCCAGAGAACTGTCTCCTGCCAGGACCTAGGAGTAGACAGAGAGCAGGCAGAATCTAGGAATCAGCGAGCCAGTCATTCACCAGACAGCGGCCCTTCTTCACCTTGCTCTTGGACTTCCAGCATCTGGGACGGTGAGAAGCCCACATCTGTTATCTGCCAGCCATGCAGCGTGTAGTACATCAGCGCCAGTGAATGAAGGCACAATAAGCTTCCTACCCACTGCAGCATGCTCTTCTGCAAAAGGACCACGCATTTCTCATCCTGGCAGATTGCACAAAAGTCAAAGAAACCGCTTTTCTCTGACTTTCATTAGGAGAAAAACCAACTGCTCATGGATGAGGGATGCTATGTATTTAACACAGAGCTAGTTTTCCGAAACTCTTTCTTGAAAATCTCACAAGTAAATATGAAAAAAAGCAACCAGATTAACAACAACAATAAAAGTTGCCACTGGGAAGTTGTTACAATATTCTGTGCCCATGTAGTTCCTCTATAGCATATTTCCTTAAAATTGCAGACACATATTAATAATTATTTCTGTGTATCTGGAGAGCAATCTAGCATTGACTTAACTACCAGCCCAAGGTTGAATTTTCTTAAAGATCTTGTAAACTGCCTTCAAGCTGATACACAGCAAATCATAATTACTCCTGATGGTACATTGTCAGTAGAACTCAAATTAGTTAACCACAATGTATAGTTTTTATCAATTTGAATACTTAACAAAAATGATGGTAGCTTATTCATTGTGTGAGCCAGAATATATTTAAGAAGCCTATGCCTATATACAATCAAAGTTTATACATCTACTATATTTAATCCTGATGAGTCAGAAAAGATTTGAGAACTTTTCTTAAACTAAAAATATTAAAGTAGTCCAGTTAGCAAAATTGTACCTGAAGTATGCAAATTCATAGGCTGAAATTGTTTCTGAATTATTTTCTATGTCTGATAGTGGGACACAAGGGTACATGATTGTAATTCTAGGTTGAGGCAGGAGGATGGCAAGATTCTAGTCAGCCTGAACTATCTTTCGTCAAACAACAACAACAACAACAATATTCCTCCCACAATATTAAAGGTAAAGAATTCTGAATTTCTGACAAATTACAGGTTATTCCATTTCTATAAATGCCTATTTGGCATTCGAACAATTGTAATTTGGTTCATTCATACCATGAAGAGATTAGAAAAATACCACACAAGAAGAGACAACTGGCTTTCTAAATTTTCTTCCCATCAAAACACATGAAAGCATTTACAAAGAAAACTCATAGTTCATAGTTTCGATTCTAAAATTTTGGTCATCTGTCTAGTGTAAACCCAGAAAAACAAAATTCTCCCATCCAGACATTAACGTCCATGTACCATCACACCAGCAATACTTTTATTTCTAGAATATGGATAAAGACAGACTGAGCAAGAGACATGGCTTCTGAAGTTCACAATGGTTTTACACAGTCCACATGTATCCAAATGCAGTAAGACTGATTCTTTTTTTTGGGGGGGTTCTTTTTTTTTTTCGGAGCTGGGGACCGAACCCAGGGCCTTGCGCTTCCTAGGTAAGCGCTCTACCACTGAGCTAAATCCCCAGCCCCCAGTAAGACTGATTCTTAACTGGTTTGTCCTCAAAACATATTAAAGAGAAGGGCCATAGTCCAGGTTCTCTGAAAATTCACCTAACTGAGACTATCAGCTGTTTACAAAGCCTGTCAACTAGCAAGACCATGGAACCAAAGGAGGGTATGGCCAGAAACTAGGTGATCACAGGAGCCAGAGTCAAATCTCTATCCGAGGACTGCTGGACTGAAGTCCTGGGACTGGAGTTCACATGGCATTGCTGACCCTCCAGTAAGGAACACAAAAGGCTCAGTTCCCCTGTGGAGAACGAGAGCCAAGCAAACCAAGTGGGAGCACTCAGTGGACAGAGCTCATGCTCATAATCAAAACAAACAAACAAACAAACCCAGAACAGCTAATACAGGGATGCTGGACAAGGTGGCTAAAATAGTGGCTGCTGTGTCGTGTTCCGACACACCTGGATTCAATCATAGATCTGTCACCATGGTGTCATTTGTAAGCTAGTTGGCTTCGTGGGTCTTTGTCTATTCATCCATAACACATAGACGGTAATGTCTACCACATGGTATGATGGTGGAGATTAATATTCCATATAAACTCCAGATACAGGCTCCTGGACATCCTAGAAACCCTTCCCCAAGTGCCACTACCTCACTCCTGGTTTTCCGTCCATCTTCTGTCCGTACCTCCTATTTGTATTATGACCGTGGAGCACCATTCCTAAAGTTTCAAGTATAACGGGATCACCTAGAAAGATCGCCAAACTGAAGAGTTCCAGTCCCAAGTCGCAGAAATTAAGATCCAGCAGTGATGAATCCCAGGCCTACTCTTCTTCAGCAAACGTTCACATGGCACAGACATGGGTGTCTTGTTATAATTGAAAATACACTAATGCCAGCCATTTCGCAACTTTGCTGTAAATTTATTCTGTGTTTTTTTTAAATGCTACTTCTGTAGGGCTTTTCTTCTTATTGTTTTGTTTTTCATGAGTCTGCTGGTGAACTCTTATTTCTGGAGCAAGTTTCTTTTCAAACGTTTTCTTTCATGCAAGGGAGGCCCTCCTTGCGCTCCTCAAAGCCAAGGGCTTTGTGTCTCCACCCCAGTATTTGCTTACTTGTCTGTATCTTGCTTGACAGTGCACTCTTTTACAAGATAGACCAGGTTCTATCTCTCTGTGTCCTCAGCAGCTGGAATGCACGCTTTAAATACGTCTGTTAACTGAACTGACAATCCCTCCGCCATGTTGAAAGGAGAATGCTTGGAATCTTTCCTGTCCTTGACATTAGACTCATCTACAAATAGGAACTGAGAGTCTTGGGAGGCTTCAGATAGAAGACAACAAGGTTTGTCAAGCTACAGGATGAAAAAGACTTTTGTGACACACATATCTAATAACAGACTGGGCATCTTTCTGGGTTGCCAGTCAGAAATAAATGATACTAACATGCTCCCTGTTAGGAACCAGAGGAAAGGGCCTGTTAACTTAGCCACCACAATTCTTCTTATTACTAGCAAAGAGGAGGTTCGTTCTACATCTGTTAAAGTACACAATGCTCTTGAATAGAATTAAAAGCACCCCTTTTAATCCTAGCAACGTCTGTTCTTTACTCTTGACACAGACACAGTAACATCCCACCATCCCTGTTCTTCTCTTTCCATGGATTCATTTAGCCACAGGCAACCACGGTCTGAAAGCGCTAAGCAGAAAATCACAGACACAGACCCTTCCTAAGTTTTGCATTGCTTGCCATTCTGAATATAATAAAATCTCCATTCAGCTCTATTCAAAGTAGCCTCATTGAATAACACTTCCTTCATGTCGAGTATGTAGTGACCTTGGTTATGCTGCCATACTAACGCTTGCATTTAAAAGATGCTCATGTTACTTCGAAATGGTCCTGAAGTATAATAATGATGTCAGCAATCTGTACATGTCAAAGAGAAACTGAAAGGGACAAAGGTCAGATGTGGAGATTAAGTTGTGACAAATGGAAGAAACCACACAGGCCGGCTTTGCTCTTGGACTTCAGAGTACAAACCTTATGGACACAGTGTGCAGTTCCATGCCTAGTGGAGATGACACTAAATTATAGGTTTCTGCAGTACCCACAACCTCCGGCTTCGCCGAGAAGTCTGTGGTTCTCTCTCCCATAAACAAGGAGGGGAGACTTCAGTGTGTTATTAGGGACAATGAGAGTCTGCCACCCTCTATGTCCAGCCACTTGACGGTCCTTCACAGCAGGAGCAAGCAGCTTGGCATTCTGAAATCAGATAAATGGTGACACACTGCTGTACCTAGGGGACAATGGTTTATAGTCCGTACTTGCTACTGTCTTCAAATTAAAATTTTGAGTAAGGATTCCTCCCTGGCTACAGAAAAACGAAACCAGCCATGTGCGAGGCAGCTCTTAGTGGCTTAAAAGCTTATTTAGTAACCTGTGAACATGAAGAGCTTTAGTACTGAGTGAATCAAAAATAAACAGATAAGCTGAGCGGTGGTGGCTCACACCTTTAGTCCTAGGACTCAAGAGGCAGAAGCAGGCAGAATTCTGGGTTCGAGGCTAGCCTAGACTACAGAGTAGGCTACAAGACAACAAGGGCTACACGGAAAAACTCTGTCTCAGAAAAACAAAAAAACAAAACAAAACCAAAACAAACAAACAAAAAACCAAAAAAACCCCAAAAAACAAAACAGATTTAGCAGTAGAAACTAATTGAATGGAAGGCAGCCAAGGGAATTCTGATCTTCTGCCTGGTGTAGGTGCAGGGAACATGGATGTACTAATTTTACGGGATCTTTTCAGCTATATGTTCTTTTCTGTACATCATGTGTTAGGCTTCAAGAAAGGTCACCTCTACATACACACACACACACACACACACACACACACACACACACACACACACACACAGAGCTGTTATTTTTTTTAACTAAATAAATACTGAAGAATAATAATTTGACGGTCTGCCAGGACTTTAGTATGCCTCAGGGAACTGTGTGTCTTGGTCAGGCTGAGGCCTTGGAAATTCATGTTCAGTCTGAGTTCACTTCACTACACATGGCCTTGCTTCTCTCCTCAGGTAGAAAGGTCTCACCAGCCTTTTCCTTGAGCCAGCCTCCTATTGTGCTACATGCAGGAAGCTCTCTCTAGCACCACAGAGTCTTGCCTTCGATTTGTTTCCTCATACAGTTGCCTGACTTGGTCAAGTCTTGACGCCATCCCGAAGCTGGTAAAATGAGCCAAGTGACTTCATCTCTCATTGGCACACTCCTTGAGGACATTTCTTGGGCCTGAGCCAACTTACCACTCACAACCCAAGAGACATTTTTTTCCCACGAGCTAACTTACCTCCCTCACTTGTACCAAGGACTTCCTCTATGGGAAAGGAGACATCAAAGAATATGGAACATTGTAACTCTGCTTGATGAGAGGAGGGAAATGCTGTCCCCACTCCTCGCCCCACCCACTCCACACTGGCGTGTCAACTCATCGCTTACGAATGCTTGGGTTTCACTACAAGTGATCTCTGCTTGCTCATGCCCTCGAACAAAACTATCCAGGAAGAGAAAGTATCAGTGGCCTACGTATAAACAATTCTTTGTGGTTGCTCATGGCCTCAAACAGCTGGTGGAGCATCACTCTTGGAAGTGTGGACAGGGGAATCTCCCAGAGAAAGCATGTGGCCTGACAGGAACCAGGACCCAAGTAAGCAGCAGTTGTTGGCCTGTGTGTGACTTTACAAACAAGCAGAACGTGTGCTTCGGTTGATGAATCCCACTGGTTCTTCTGCTCCAGCAGTCCAGGGACTCTCACCCAGGACCTGAAGAGTGAATGTGGCATCTTTCCTAAATGGCACTGAAGGTTTGCGCTCCTTTGGTCAGACAGCAAGGGCTCCAACTGACTTTTGTCAAAATCCTACCACCTTCCATTCTTCCACTGGAAGATTTTTTTAAAAAAATGTTTTCATGAATTACAGATCATTAAAAATAGTTTAATAAGGTAACGTTTAAATAGTAAAATAATTTATATGTAAGATATCTAAATCCCTCTAGTTTGGTGAAATCTGAAAATTATATGCGTATATATGGCAATTACAAATATATTATATATGCAAAGTGTGTGTAATATACATGTGTGTATGTGTGTTTGACATTTAAATCAATATGTAAACCTTCTGTATCATCTAAGAGAATCCTATACATGTGTGATTGATTATAGGTCTGGAAGCATTGTTGGGGGCCAGTCATGGACCGAAGTCTCTGAAACATGAGTCTAAATAAATCTTTCCTCCTCTAACTTATCTGCAAATACTTGGTCACAGCAGGGGAAAATAAACACATATGTCTTTATTCTCTTTTATAAATATATCCTTTTCCCCCTTCCTTCCTTCCTTCCTTCCTTCCTTCCTTCCTTCCTTCCTTCCTTCCTTTCTTTCTTTCTTTCTTTCTTTCTTTCTTTCTTTCTTTCTTTCTTTCTACAGTCTGGAGCTATGACCAAAACTTCTAGGGGGCTACCAAGATACACAGCGGGTAAAGGGACTTGCCCCTAGGGTTTTATGACCTGAATTCAACCCTCCAAACTTACATAGTAAAGAGAATTGACGCTTTTTCTCTTTTTTCTTTCTTTCTTTCTTTTTTCTTTTTTTTCCCCGGAGCTGGGGACTGAACCCAGGGTCTTGCACTTGCTAGGCAAGCGCTCTACCACTGAGCTAAATCCCCAACCCCGAAAATTGACTCTTAAAAATTGTCTTCTAATCTCCACATATAGTGTGGCGTGTGCATATGTACACACACACACACACACACACACACATATACACACACACACACATACACATGCTCGGGTGCACACGCACGCACGCACGCATGCATGTGTGCTCAGGTGAACACAAAATCAATTTCATTAAAGAACCGAACTTCTGTGAACTCATCTCTGTCTCCGTCTCTCTCTTTCTCTGAGTAAATATACAGGAAGAGAAAGAGGGTGTTTTAAGTAGATTTGTGGTTAGTTTTACATAAGCCTCTAATTTTTCTACACTGATTGCACCATTTTAAATTCTACCAGCAATGTGTGGAGCTTGCAGTTGTTTCCGGTTCAGCTTTGCCGACATTCATTTTGCTTACGCTGACATTCGCTACATTTGCTGTTACCCCTTGCTATTTAATTTAGCTATCATGATTGGTGAGCAATGACATCTTACTGTGACACCCATTGACACTTCCCTGATGACGTTCAGGACCTTTCAGGTACTTTTAAGCCATTTCTTCATTCTGTGCGGTCAATGTGTTCAAATCTCTGGCTTACTTTTTATAAATTGAAGTGTTTTTTATTGTTGACTTTTTAGACCTTTTGCTACTTGAGTGTATGGTCTTTCAAAAGACCTAAGTATTGAATACAGGTCTCTCTATTTCAGGTCTGACAATTCATTTTTAATGGCAAATTTTGGTAGACCAAATGATTCCCTTTTTATTGCTTATTTTATTTATTTACATTTTAAATGTTATCCCCCCTCCCAGTTTCCCCTCCACAAGTCCCCTATTCCCTCCTCCCTTCCCCTGGCTCTATGATGGTTCCTCCCCCCCCCAACCCTCCCCTACTCATTCCTGCCTCAGTGGCCTAGCATTCTTTCTATCCTGGGTCATTAAACCACCACAGGACCAAGAGGCTCTCCTCCCAGCAATGCCAGATAAGGCCATCCTCTGCTTCATATCCAGCTGGAGCCATGGGTACCCCCTGTGTACTCTTTGGTTGGTGGTTTAGTCCCTGGGAGATTTAGGGGGGTCTGGTTGGTTGATATTGTTGTTCTTCCTACGGGGCTGCAAACCCCTTTAGCTCCTACAGTCCTTGCCCTAACTTCCCCATTGGGGTCCCTGCGCTCAGTCCAATGTTTGGCTGTGTACATCTGTGTCTGTATTGGTCCAGCTCTGGCAGAGCCTCTCAAGGACAGCTATACCAGGCTCCTGTCAGTAAGCGCTTCTTGGCATCGGCAATAATATCTGAGTTTGGTGTCTGCAGATGGGATGGATCCCTAGGTGGGGCAGTCTCTGGATGGCCTTTCCTTTAGTTTCTGCTCCACTCTTTGTCCCTGCATTTCCTTTTGACAGGAGGAATTCTGGATTAATATTTCTGAGGTGGGTGGGTGGCCCCATCCCTCCCCCGGGGGCTGTGCCTATCCACTGGATATGGTTGCTACAAGTTCTATCTCCCCTTTGTTGGGAATTTTGGCTAAAGTCCTCCCTGTTGGGTTCTGGGAACTTCTTGGGTTCCTGGCATGATTAATTTTTATTGAACCTAACTTGTCAATTTTTTTCATCATCAGTACATTTATATTCCGTGCTAAAAACTATTACCTTCCCATACTCAGTTGCATGTGGGCCGTGATAACAGGACTGTGCTATCTACTTTAACTAAGTAGATACTAAATAATATTTTGTAAAAGTGGGATCTGAAATTGGAAGGGAGATATATTAGGAAGGATTCCGGGCATGGTGAGTAAACAAAGGTGAAGAGGGGGGATGATCAAGACACAGTGGACGCACGTGTGGATTTCCAACGAGTAGACAGAAATATATTTAAACATTGATCAGAGGTTGTAATTTACTGCTAAGTGTGCTCCATAAACTGTATGGAGCCTTTATATTGAGGTCTATACTCAACGTCAGATTAATTTTTGCTAACAGTATGAAGTAAGAAATCAGTAATCATTTTTCACTAGATATCCAGACATTTCTGGAATTGTTTGTACAGATGCCTTTGAGGCATTAGTTGAAGAAGAATTAGCACACATGCATGGAAGTCTCTAGATGGCTCTCAACTCAAAGACCACCAGAAAGCACAGATATTTACATGACAATTCATAATGACAGCAAACTTACCCTTATGAAGTAGCAACAAAACTGTAAAAAATGGATGCTACTCTTTTTTTACCCCTAGTGATGGAGGAAAAGGAGTCAATGTTATTAATTTGAGAGATGATGTACACTTTGAGAAAGCGTTTTTTTTTCTTGTTTTTAATTTACAGATAGTTGAATTTCATCAAGATTTCTGATCTGTTGTCCTGACCTTTTCCTGCTTTCCTTAAAATGCAAATGATACTGACTTATTTTCATATGTTACATCAATCTTAACATATCTAGACCTTCTCACAGCTTGAACTTTGTGTATTTCTGAGGCAATTTACCAATAAGCCATGGAAGAGAAAGGAGGAGGAGAATTAAAGGCCGTTTTGGAAGATTTCAGCATTTAGACCGTTTTGAAGTCTTGTTTACATTGACTTCAAAGTTGGTTGTTTTTTGTGTATTTGTTAGTCTGGCATTAATTTCAGGCACAGTGCAAATAAAGAAAAGAATAAGAGAAAGAAACTGAGACAAGTATTATGTATGCACACAAAAAAGGGTATTTCTCATTTTCTATCAAACTATCTGCAGAAGGATTTCGCCAGTGAAGTTTGCAGTTGGGGTGTTCATTTAACCATATCAAAATACTCCGTGCTGGAATTATCAGTACCAGAGCATTGCTAAGTCCCCTGCTAAGTTCACAGACTCAGGAGCTCCTATGTCTCAGTGCTTCAGGAGAGATTGCTGTCTGTATCCCCATCCCTCCTCTCAGGTCCTCATCTAATTCCTGGTGGTTGCCTTAGAGCCAGGCACATGGAAGGATTTCAAGTGTCCTTATTTTTCTATTGTTAGAACCTTGTCTATGGTGGCTCCCTCAGAGGCAGACAGCAGTGCTTCATAGGACAGTTTCTTTTGATTTTCTTTTCCTCACACTCGTGAGGGATCCTATGTCCCTATGACAACATCTCTTTGAGCTCTGACCACTTAGGGCGAGCTTGCTCTGAGCTCTCCCTAAGCCTTTGTGTACATTCTGCTATAGGCCTGGGTTCCTTCCACTTCCTATTTGGTCTTCCTTCTCTGCCATCTCATGAGATGCCATTGTGTATTATTTTTCCATGTGGAGGTTATTTCTGGTATTTGGGGTAAGACCTGGATGGTGGGAGACTGTCCTCCATGTCTCTGCTTCTGGTTAGGTAACTTGTATCCTTTGATTATCTTCTCCATCGGTTTTCAATCCTCAAGGCAAGAATAGAAATTTTCATTCAGCAGGGATTTTGACAGGAGCATCAGCCAGCCTCTAGAGATCTTATTGTGCTTTCAAGACTGGTTTTCTAAACCTCAAGGCATTAGTATTTGTACTCTTTATAGTAAATACCTTTCTCTGGCCACTACTTCAGCTTTCTGCTGGGAAATTATGGACAATCTATTACTCTGTTCTAAAGGAATAGAAACAAATGTCTACATTGAAGACTTAGCTATTACCTTTCTACCCCAAATTTCTGATGCCACTAAACAACTATGAAAAGAAAAGAAGATTGTGCATATTATTGTCTTGGTCTGAGAAGGCAGTGCGTTGATCTCACACATTACTTTGTTACTGTCAATGGTTTGTTACAGTAAGATCACGAATAAAGATTTATTGAAAGAGAACATGAATGAATAAGCAGGCTGCTGACTATGAATAAAACCTAGTTAGAAACAAAGACAATTGTACTTGGTTTTGCCTCATTGGGATTACAATCTGGAAAAGCAGAGATTCAATCTTGAAAATGCTCTCTGAGGTTTTATGCCAACTTTATTGATGGCTTCGTATCATAAGAGAGGCTGCCAATGGTACCACTAGTTAATCAAACATCATGGTTGGAGAGTGGGAGAGATAGCTTATTGGTTAAGAGAGCTTGTCTCCTCTTCCAGA
The DNA here is from genome assembly GCF_021556685.1 of Rattus norvegicus. Taxonomy (NCBI): domain Eukaryota; kingdom Metazoa; phylum Chordata; class Mammalia; order Rodentia; family Muridae; genus Rattus; species Rattus norvegicus. Next base: position 22,359,512 of record NC_141550.1, on the reverse strand, counting down.
GGACCAGTTCCAGCTCCCAGCACCCCAACTTGGTGGCTCAGAACCTCCTAAATCCAGTTCCAGGAGAACTGATGCTCTGGGTACTTGCACACACATGATACACATACATACATGAAACATGCAAACAATCACATAAAGTATGGTGGTCATTAAATTTAAAATGTAATAAATGAAAATAATAAATAAAAATTAAAATAAGGTAGTTAATTCAGAACATTATGGTTGGTTCTGGTGAATATTAGGAACATTATGCTGTTTTGTGAAAAGGGATTATACGTGGTCCTAGTTTCTAATTTTGGAAAGTGATGTCACACAAAGGTCAACACACAAAATTTCAAGGAAACATCTTTTGGTAAGTCCAAGGAGAGCTTGCATTTGAGATGCGTTCTGGAGTTCAATTTGAAAGTTCAGCTTGGGAGTGTGTGAGACTAGGCTTAAGAATGTCTTTCCCCTCTTCCTGAAGTGCCCCCAATGTATTTCCTCCGTACTGTACTGAAGGAGTCCATATTGCCACCTGCTATCTGACAGGCCTCTCCTAAGTCTTTCCCTGGGCATTCATAGACTTGTTAAAGGTACATTGGAAATTTGTGTCCTAGGAGTCACCTGCTTTCTGAAGTTGATACATGTATTTCCTCAATTCTCACAAGTAAACAGCCATTCATTTCTACACTAGTTCCAAAGGTCCTTATTAGAAGGCACCACTTGGGACTCAAGAAATATACTTGCTCTTTCAAGAATAAATATACTTGGTCATGGTAAACAGAAATTTGTGTCTCTCCTGTCCAAACATGTAGATGGACATTCCTTACTGTGGCCCTTCTGAAAGCACAGCTCCAAGTACAAATACTGTTTTCTCTTTTTCTTTTTTTTTCTTTTTTTTTTTTTTTTTTTTTCCGGAGCTGGGGACCGAACCCAGGGCCTTGCTAGGGCCTTGCTCCTGCTAGGCAAGCGCTCTACCGCTGAGCTAAATCCCCAACCCCCAAATACTGTTTTCAAGATGGAAAGGAAAAGGGAAGGGAGACTAAGCCTCCCCTACTCTCGAGTAATAAATATCCGTCATTTATGGGAATTCAGAATTTTCACTTTAACAACTCTCAGATGTGGGCAGTTTCCAGAAGCAGTTCTTTTACAGGATGTAAGGCTTGCACCACCTTCCACAGCAGAAGCTGGAGCCATTGACTGATGGGATTTGTGGCTTTTATTGTCACTCGAAGTATTTAACACAAGGGTTCATGTGAAGTTTATTGATTTGTTTGCATTCAGAGGTCTTTTTCACGAACCCTTCAATGAGAAGATTCCCCTCCCCAGTTCTCCTTCTTTTTCTCACAAAGTCTTTCAGGCTAGTATACAATAAAAGCTGTACAAATGAATCAAAACTGTTTCCCTCAACTCAAATCTTCCTAGATCATTTTTAATAACTTAAATAATCCTTTAGGTTATTATTAATTTAAAAAGTATTATATTTTTATTAATTCTTGGAGAATCTCATACATCTAAACAATGAAATTTGATCATATTCATTTTTTACTCCCATTTCTAGCCCCTTGGAGATCCTACTTCCAACTTTATCCCTCCCAGCCTGACTTCAGGTCTCCTTTTTTTTTTTTTTTAAATAACCCCTGATTCTGGTTTATACTGTCCAAATACTCATGGGTGTGAGGCATCCACTAAAGCATGTCCAACCTTCCAAGGATCACAGCCTTAAAGGAAATCCTCTCTCCACTTGAAGCATTTAGCTGATAGCAGCGCCTCAGCTGAGGAAAAGGCTCACACACCCTGCCCTTCTCCCTTCTGTTCTGGAATGCTGACTAGCTTGATCTTGTGCGGGTCTGATGCAGGCAACCCGAGTTGCTGTGAGTTCGTGAGTGCAGTGGTCCTGTCCTATCTAGTGACACTGTTTCAATCTGGTCTTTCTTGACCCCTGACTGGCAGAGATTTTTCCACAGCCTCTTTTGAGATGGTCCCTGATCCTGGGCTGGAGACGGGCTGGCTGATATAGTATGATATAGGTGTCTCATTTTTGCGGCTGAGCACTTCACAGACACTTACTCTCTGAGTTCTTCTAGCTTACTTTCCCCTTTATTTCTTCACATGTTGCCAACCCACCCTCAGTCTAGGGAGGTTTAATATGATCATTCATTACCACCACAGTTTGAAAAATTTTGGAAAACAGTTCAGCACCGGGGAAGGTGTTTCCATCCAATGCATGCTGGACTCCACCCGGTTCTATCTGCTGTGAGTAGGGTTCCGTTGGTGACCATGGAGGTCAAAAGAGGAAACTCAATCTCTAGTGAAGTCAGACTGTGTCTGAAGGAAGGAATACAGTGCACAGCGACTCTTCTCAGTGGCACTGAAGGCTGAGGCATGGCCTAGCTATGACTCATAAGAATGTCATGGTTCAAACTAAGCAAGGAGCCACTGGGCTGTATCTCCACACTATAGGATGTTTCTTCAGCAGAAAGACCTTTCCCCCAAGGCGTGGGGGTGGCGTGCGTGATTCTAAATATAGAAAGTTCAATTCCTGTGTCAAAAAGCCGTATCTTTGAACATCATTATCTACTGTCATGGACCATGGGTGACTAGTTTCCCTTTTACTTTTGTTTATTCGTAACCTCTAGATTTAGGAATTTCTCTAACAGAAAATGAAACTCAGCCTGACCAGTCTCCTATTAAAAATTCTCTTTTCCCCAAAGTGATATTCTTTGCTCTTGAGCTCAAGGAACTGTGGGCGTTTCTCTTCTGAGCTATTACTATGCAATTGCCAAGAGCCTAATATTAGCAGATGTGAGCTGAGTGCTTCGGACCGTTAATGGGGACTTCACCTCTCTCTTTGGCTTGTCCATGTGGAGGACACAGAGAGGACAAAGAGGGAGTGGGTGTCCACCCCCACAAGCGAGAAGGTAATCTCATCACTTCACCACTCTGGAGGAGCCTCTGACTACTACCTCCTCTGTTTGTATTCCCCCTGGGGGCAAGACATCTCCAGTGAGTTTGTCTATCACTTTCTGGGTGGTAGGAGCCTTGCCAGCTCGCAGTGGGAGACTCACAGGCGTGGTGGGACCTTGTCAACATCCTGAGGGTGCTCAAGCAAGAGCTTACTCATTAAATCTTTGTTTCAGAATCCAAGCATCTCATTAGGGTTTTTCTGTTGGAATTACAAGTATTTTTCTTTTTGAAGTGGCTTAAAACAAAACAACAGAACAAAACAGGAACCAGGTGACAAGATGACAACTTGAAATGTATTGTAGCTACTGAGACCTAGGAGAAAATATTAAAAACTTCCCATAGGAAATGTTTCTAGGCACCAGGATGTTAAGACAAAAGTACAGGATGGGATTTCATACCCTGCCTATCCAGAAGAACATTAAGAAGCATCATTTCTATAAAGTTGGCAAGACTGAGTCAGCCTAGAAGAAACACTTCATGGCTGATAATTTATTAAGTCTCTAAAAGTTAGCTATGCTCCTTAGCACAAAATAGGCTGTTTACAAGATTGTTCTGGAGAATAGGAAGACATATTTGACCCTGTCTTAATCTTCATCCAGCCATACTATACCTAATCTAGTAATTAGGGATGGCCTCCTAAGAGTCTTTTTATTTTAATCTTATTTTATATACATATTTACATTAACAAACTGAATTCTAGTGCTTGGTATTACATAGAGATCAGGCTAGAGGTCAGAGACCTGGTAGGCATTTCCAGGTACCTTTCTATAACCCCAAGTCACCATTGGTGGTTTCCTCATCTCCAATCCAACATCAGTCCCAAAGAGACATAGCTGGGGAGATAGTGGGAGAGCATTATGTGACAATCCAAAGCAGTTACTTCCCTATGATGTCCTATAACCAGATGCTCTAGGCTGGTGGAAACTACTGAATGAAGTCATTCATTCATTTTTCTTCTCAGTATGATCAGAAGATCCCTAGGGAAAGTGCCTCTTACCAGGAGTAGTGTGTCCCAGGTGTTGAGAAGAGGTCAGAGAAACTGATTTGCATCCCAGAGAGGTTTCAATGACCTATGAAACCCTGATACTTCTGCACTGAGAATACTGCACAGACACTCAGCAGGCTGTGTGCTACCTACCGAAATTGTGTGGTTTATTATTGTCAGTCAAGAGCTATTGAGACTTAAACTTGTGTATTCTGTTCTGGAACCAGAGCCCCTAGTTCCTCGCCTATGGTGCCAAGCCCAGATCTATGTGATGTACTTTGTTACCAGATACATTGATAAAGATTTCTGCCCATTTTGCTGATTCCATCAGTATTTGTTAGGTAGCAGAGTCTAGGTTAAGGACGAAGGTGTTACATTAGTGAGATTGCCTTTTGAGAAAATGTGGCTATATTGGAGGACACCAGAAGCATGGGAGGAAAGTACTGAAAGGAAAATGAAATATTGGTGTACAAAAATTCAGTGAGTGGAAGTGTGTGTGTGTGTGTGTGTGTGTGTGTGTGTGTGTGTGTGTGTGTATACAAGGCCAGAGATTAATGCTAGTTCTCTTCTTTTCCTGCTTTCCACCTTAGTGTTTTTGAGACAAAGTCTCTCCCTGATCCTGAAGTTTATGGATGGAACTAGATGAGCTGATGAGCAAAGAAAGTCTGAGGACCCTCCAATCTCTGCCTCCCAAGTTGTGAGATTACAGATGTATGCCTGAATTTTCAAACAGGTATTAGGGATCTGAACTCAGATCCTCATGTGTACTCAGCAAGCACGTTACCTATTACCTACACCTCCCTTTTTATTACATGCTTGGGGTTATTTTTTTTTCTATCATCACCACATCTGCCTTTTCATTAGTCATATAATAATTGTACACACTTACAAGTTACAGTGTGATAGCCCTCCACTCCCTTCAGATAGCATCTCATATGGCCCAATCTGGCCTTGGACACTTAATCTCCTGCCTCTTCCTCCACAGCGCTGAGATCACTGATAGGTCCCACCAGGCCTACTTTGTAGTGCTATTTCAATGCTTGCAATAATTTACCACAGTTGAAGGGTGCATCATTTACTTGTCTGTTGCTATGATTAAATACCATGGCCTAAAGCATTTTATAGAAGAGTTTATTCTGGCTTATAGTTTCAAAGACAGATTCCATAATGGCTGGGAAGACAGTATAGTAGCAAGTACAGGAAGTTGGCTAATCTTTATCCATACATAGGAAGAAGGGGTCAGAGAGGGAGAAGGAGAGGGCCCAAGAGTAACTCACATTCCGGCTCTAGCTCCTTCTCATTCATTTCTTTGTAGTTGAGACCCCTCAAATTCTTCTAGTTCTTCATAAAACAAGCAGTGGTTTGCAACAGAGTGCCTTTTTGTTGTTCTTGTTCTTTTTTCACTTAATAGCAAATGCTGGGCATTTGGCATGTGGTAGGGGAAGATGTTTATACATGGTGAGAATTATCAGTGCATGTTAATTCTAAGCCATAGTGGTTTTTTTTTTTTGTGATAGCCCATATACACATAGAACACGTCAATTCATGTTTGTTCCACCTCCTCATTACCGCTTCTCATCCTGATCTTTCCTCTATGCCTTTCTCAGTCCCTAGAAATCCTTCTTCTAATCCCACATTATCTTTGTCCATTCTTACTGGTTATTACTATTTATATGTTTCCAACAATAGAATTATTTGTGGTAAAAAAAATTTTGTTTGGATGAACTGTTGGAAGCGTGAGGAGAAAGGCAAACAGACCCGAACGGAACAAAGAGTGGTTTCTACATTGTTCCAAAGGCAGGAGTAGATTTTGTCAATGGAAGACTGTTTTATTTTCCAAGCACTATAAGGCGTTTGATTGTGTTTGGGGTTGTAGGAATTATGGCCAAGATGCCTATCTTTGCATAGTAGAGAAAAGAACAGTCTAAAGTGTGGGGCAGTGGAAATCTAAGAAGAAGAGAAAGAAGGAGCAAGAGAAGGAGGAAGGAGAGGAGTGGAAAGAGGAGAGGAGGGCCATGTATCAAACCGGTGCTGAGGAGAGAGAAAAAAGCCAAACGCTGTTGTCAATGTGTTTGCTGTAGTGTTTGTGACAGTGCCTTATCCTCAGCCCTCACACAGAAGTCGAGAGTGAGGCACTCCATGATTAATGTAGCTTTTGTTCGTGCTTTGGGGTAATGTGAGATTCCACATGGGTAGGGCTGGGGAGTGAACCAAACAGTCTGCATTGCCTGATGCATTCCCAATGATATCATTTTTTTACTGGGCTGTGGGAGTAGGTGTCTGCCCACTCTCTGCCCTTTCACCTCGGCTCTCCAATGAGCTCCTCACTAAGCAGTTTAAATGACACTTTTTAAACCTCCTAAATTAAGCTGGGCCCTGCGGTGATGAAAACATGCCCGCTCTTCTTCTGAAACCATAGGAAGATGACAAGTTCAAGGCCAGCCTAGGCTACTTATATAAATAGAAGAACACATTTCACAATGAGAATAGAACTGGAGATGTAGCTCACAGACAGACCGTTTGTGGAACATGCATTTAAGTCTTAGGTTGGTAGGGGTTGATTTAGATCTACTTAAAACTTTCCCATAACTCTCAACTTGATTAAAACTACATCCCCCTTTCTAACCATGGATGAGACCCTGGGTGATAGGTCCCTGAATTCTCTGAGCTCTGCTGCCTCCTTGCCTCATAAGCTGTATGCACAGCTCTCTTCTTGGTTGTCTAAACAACAGGGTCATGCCACACATCTGGGTGTGTTACCTGCTTGGCTATGACTGCCAACCTTTGGATGCCCAACTAATTCACCCTTCCTTTCTTGCAAGTCTGTGTCAAAGGCTATGGTTTAGGGATGCTTACTACCCTTTCTGAAGAAGCCTTCTTCCCTGTGCATCCTCCACCCAGATCTGCCTCCCACCCATTCCCATAATTTGTATATCCACTCATTTTCTGCTTGTCCTTACTAGAATGTAAATTCCAGAGGCTCTGGATATTATCAGTGTAGTGTATTATAGTGCTAGAGCCTAGAAGACTCCCTGACATAAGGTAGGAAATGGATACATAAGATTGTATGTGGAGAGATCATAGACTAAGGAAACAAATTCACAATACAGAGAAAAACCTAGCCAGCCACTAAGCTTCCTTTGGCAGATTGCTATCAATAATGATAGGGAATTGTTTGCAAATGATATCATTCATTTTCTTTTATCTTTGGCATACAAAGTATAAATACCTAATCAGTGGCATGTTTTATCAAATGAACCTTTGGAGACAGACTGGAGGGTATGGGTCTGGATCCTTCTCTGAGGCACATAATTATATTTTAAACAGCTGGGATTTCAAGTTACAGGAGCCTGGGGAAGGCAATGTGTGTGTGTGTGTGTGTGTGTGTGTTTCTGTGGAAGGCCTTCCTGTGTTTCCATGATACAATACCCAGGTACACAATCAGGTTCGTAGGACCACTTTAGGCTGGAACATTACAGATCAAAGCATAGTTACCAGGTTCTGGAAGGAGCAAAGAATGAAGAACAGTAAGAAGAAACCAGGAAAGGATGTATAGCTAAGAATGGACCCTGGATTACATACAGCACACACAAATTTATATACATATGTAAGTATATACCCATGTGCACACACATGTGTGTGCTGTTTGCATGTATGTGAGTACACGAGCGTGCAAGTGCAGTTGCCAGGCTGAACAGATCTATTTTCTTGCTTGTCTGTTTTGTGGGTTAGTTAGCTTTTTTTCTTGACCCTCTCACCTGTGTTCTCAATGATGAAGAGAAACCAGAGCACTTGTGTGCATGCTTCAGCCACAACTGAAAACACATTAAAAAAACCCCACAAAGATATGCATTAGAATGACTATAACAAAATGATTCCTAGCTGCTGAGTTCCTCAGCTCAAGAAATTGAGCAGGGCTTATACTGTTCTATATAAAAGGAAACATTAAGTGAATCTAGAACTTTCTGCAGCTTATAAATATTACTCCTGGTTGTTTTGTCTTTCACAGAAACCCATGTGGAGTCATGAGTAGAGTTGCTGTTTCCTCGAGCTAGTGATGAATTGAAGAAGAGTAGAAAAACAACCAGACCAGATTCTAATTATCTTTGACAATGTAGTATCACACAGCATGGGGCTGAAATGAATCCTTGAAATGTTAGAATGGAGAGAGAGGCTTTCAAGACAGCAATAAGAGGGGCTTGCAAATGGATCTTGAGTCTCATTTTAGAACATCAGCATTGTGTGTTTGAAAGTGAATTGTTAGATTTAAGAGATTGTTTCTTTGGGGGATAGAGATCAAGTGTTGGACCTACGTAAGGAGCTGTCTCCATTTTTGTAGTTGGTTGATAGCTGAGGAAAAAGGATGGAGGAAGTCTATCAGCTCAAGAGGATTGGGAGGGAGCAAACATCTCTCACAAAACCAACTTAAGTAAATCAAGAGAACGCAAAAAAAAAAAAAAAAAAAAAAGAGGACATGAAGTACAGAAGAGAGCTCAAAACATTTTTATTTTTTCCATCAGATTTGCTTTGGAGGCTCTTACAAAATAGCTGTATTTATAACTTCTCTTCCAGTATCATCTCTCTTCTTCATATGAAAGGGAGTGACAAGTCGGTTTGCATACACAGGGATGGGGGTTGTTAGGCTGGACCACAGTGATCCTGGGGTTGTATAATAGGTTTGGTTCTCATCTGGGATAAGGGGAGTCTGCTTTTCAATATCCTGTGGGTGGTTCTGTGTGCCTCAGTAACAGGGGCTCGCTAACTCATCCATAAAAGATTTGCCAGCTAAACAGCCTATGGTGCAAGAGCTGCCCTGGTTTGCAGAGTAAAGAAGTCAAAACAAACACCAGTGGGGCCCATGGATGTGGGTCACTGGGATAAAAGGAAAGAAACTGTCTTCAGTGACTGGTTAGCGTTATCTCTTCACAGGCTGTGCTCTTGGCATTGACTGCCAGGAGGCTTAGAGGTCAGCAGAGTTCCCACCACCGTACATCAGCTCACCCTTTCTTTGATTTCCTTCTTCTCTCATTCACTCATCTGCCTCTGCTGATTTTCTATGTAACTCTAGAAGTTGAATCCCAAGGATGTTTAGAGCAGGTCTCACATCTTAGGCGAACAAGTTGACAACTGCCTTTGCTCTTCCTGCCTTACTTCGAATGTAAAAGAAGTGCTTTGTGCTGATGTAGCTGATAAGAGCTTGGCAGGTCGGTATGAATGACACAGAAAGACATGGCATCTGAGCCCAGTGTTTTCCCTGTCCTTTATCCTTATCTCTCCTAATAGAAACACCTATTTATTTGTCTTCTACTCAGCAGTGAGATCCTTGAGGCCCTGTACCCCAGCACTGTTCTTGGCAAACATGAGGAGCTCAACAACTATTTGTAGAGTAAATTGAATGAGATTATCTAGGTTCCCATGAGATCATCCCATGAGATGATGCCTAGGCAGCTCCTCAGGAACATTCTAGAAGGTCAAGAGAGAACCTCCCCTCCCTCGAGGGTAGGGACTACATCTCATTCAACTCTGTATCCTGGAGTACCATGTTTGCTTAAGTAATGAATGAAGGTCTGTCATTCAAAGGCTGGGGAGGGGAGAGTCTCTGTCATCCTTAGCTTGGCAAACACTCAGAAGACCAACACAGGGGTGTGTTAGGCAGCTGTTTCTGAAAGCATAAGAATAGAAACAGTTTGTACTGTCCCTGTTGGGCTTCTGTAGTTTTAAGAGCTATATTATTCAAGAAGTGGCCAAAAGGGCCAAGAACAATGCCTGATTAATCTGAACACGAAAATATCAAGGCATGGCAGGTATGTCTTCAGCAATAACCGTTTATTTTGACTGCAGGAAAACCCTCTAGGAGACCCATGACTAAATAATGATGCTACAGAAACAGGAAATGAACTTCACACACACAAGAAGTAAAAGACTAAACGTGGAGTTTGGGGTTATGAGTATCAGTCAGTGGTTCCAGGAGTGTTTAGTATGTGTGAGGACCAAGGTTCAATACCTGTCCCCTCCCTCCCCTCACCCCAAACACACATAGCTCAAGACTTGTAAATGTGTGTATTCGGAGATCTACTTCACATAGACCCTTATTAAAGTACATTTAGTTTGCATTCACATGTTAGGGATGAAAGCAAAACACACGAAAGAATGAGTAGGGAGTAAAAAATAATAATCTTTTTCTTTAAAAAAAATCTGATCTCTTAGATTGGAAATCATTTGTAAACACAAAAGCAGAAAGTCAATTAGAAAAAGAACACTTCGGTGGTTTTCTTTATTTAAAAGACATATAGACCTTTTCATTTCCTCCTGGAGCCTCCACTGCTCTATTTTGCGTAATAACATGTGTGCCTTTTGAAATCAGTAATGAACTAAGACAGGCTTTTAACAGTTAAACCAATGTAGGGGAGAGCGGATGTGTTTGTTTCATAATATCTCAGTATCATCAGATCACAAACTTAGTGAGGTCTCAGTACACCCTTGGGTGGGTTCTATCCCCCCCACCCCCTTGCTGGTACATGTCCACCCTGACTTCTTAAAGATGGACATGCAGGACAAAGCAAGGCCAGGCAACAATACCGTGCTATTTGTTTTAGATTCTGAGCCTCAGGGAAGAATCTATATTTCTAAATGAACCCCATCCTCATTTATCCCAAGGTTGAATTATGGATGACACACATCAGACGATCGATCGATCGAGTGTGCTGGGATATTTTCATTTGGTTCTCTTTGCCTATATTGTGTCTTCTCTTTTCCTACTAGCAAACCTCATTCACTTTTAAAGAACCAACTCAGAAGTGACTCAGAATCCTTTTCTAACATTAGAGAGGTGCTCTCCTGCCAGTAGACCCAGAGTTTAACAGTATCACCTCGTACCTGTTAGCCCAATGCAGATCCTGATTCAGCTGGAGACCTCTGTGTAGACAGACCACATGTAATCCACAACAATTTATCTTTGTACCACCAACATTAATGAAACACCTGGGACAGACTTGCTTGTTTTATGACTGAATAGATGAATGGGTGACACTGTGAAAGGGAGAACGAGAAACTGATTAAGTTTCTTTAGAATGACTTTTGCATTTGAAAAGACAGAGTATGAAACAGTCTCTTAGCAATGGGGTCTCAGAAATCATCTTTTTTGTATCACATTTGCTTTATGTCTTTAACCTTTCAGTTTGGGACTTAATAGGACTTAGCTGAGAAGCATGGGATTTACCAAAATGCATCAGAAAGGAAGGTTGAGGGACTCTCTCTCTCTCTCTCTCTCTCTCTCTCTCTCTCTCTCTCTCTCTCTCTCTCTCTCTCCTCACGCATGCACACACACACACGGAAGTATTATATACTTCTTGATTCACATTCCCAGAACTACCTGGAAGTGAACCTCAATGACTTCACTTATTCATATGAACTGACATGCTTTTACGGCAATTATAATTTATTTGTGCCTCTGAACTGTGACCAGCGCTCCCTTTGTGTTAGGTTTTCAGTGAGCCACTTAGCGACAGACGGGAAGGGTCAGTATGAATGGCCCTTGGTCAGCTGGTGGTCCATGGGTAACTGTAATGGGGGTTGCCCAGTGCTTAACACTGCCAACTTTCATGTCCTTGCACCTTCAGTCACAGCTCTGTAAGGTGCCTTTTACCCTTTTAACTTTACCATTACTGGTTTCGGGTAGTAAGAGAAAGCCTGAGGGCCACAAGCACATTTTCATGGCTCACCAGTAGAGCCATATCTGTGTAGTTTCCACCACCTGAAGGGAGAGAGCTCTTATCCTTTAGGAGAACGAAATTCAACGAACCAACAAGGGCAGCAATGGGCTATTATCAGAGCCCTTCAAGGCTCTTCAAAACACTGTACTCACAGTGAAAACGCAAATCCCTCTGACCCTTCGGGGTTTATAGGGGGGGAAGTTCTGAGCTTCTCAAGGGTTGTTCAGGCAAAGATTCTTGTCAGCTCACTTGTCAAAATTAGAGAGGGTGAGCACAGTGAAGAAAGGCCCCACAAGTCACCTAGGTGGGGGATACACGGCTGCCCTATGCAGCAGGGAGCACAGAGAGTGTGCGCATGCGTGCATGCGAGCGTGCGCATGCGTGTGCGTGAGGTGTTTTCTTAGCAGTCCAAGAGTTTGATGAACGTGCAAAGTCAAATACTTACAGTCTCTACTGCCTTCAAAATTACTTATTTGTATATTTCTTCCCCTTATACCTATTTAAGCTGACATGAGAGGCCGCAGTCTAAATTTACACCTGGATAGTTCCTGGAGGATGAAGTGACCTATTACCTGGCAGTCATCAGAATCAGAGCTTGCCCAAAGGCTGACATAATCTCACATGCCTCCTGGCAAGAATAAACATAGGAGGAGCTTGGACCAGTAGCCATAACAAAAGAACAAACGGAGAAGCAGCAGGGAGCTGCCAAACCACTGAAGAACTTTCCTGTTGTCCCACAGACCCGCCTCCTAGTGCTGGAGGGATCTAGAAACAGTCCTGGAATATACAGCAGGTAACTGAATTCCAACTGCTCTGTGCAAAGCCAAGACGATGAGGATGAAGGGCCCAAACAGTGGAGAGGAAGACAAACTTGGTCTAGACCTTGCTCCATCCTCTCTGTGCTGATACGGCTGATTCCTCGTCACCTTCAGCAGGAAGGTTTGGCCGCTTGATAGCTTGAGTCTGAAGTCCTCCAGGGCGACTGGAGCGGCCATCCTTACTTTTCCCTATGCAGGTCTGTTTCAGAGATTTTTCCCTTTCCCAGTGAGAGGTGAATTACTCCATCAAACCAACCCTTAGTCAGGTCTCAAGGAAGCACTGTCTGCCTATTCAAATAGATCAGTGGTCTACAAAAATCCAAGGAACATCAGAGAATCACATAAATTGTAATAAGGAACATTTCTTGAAGGCTTATGACAGGCTAAGACTGACTAAATTTTTGTGGGTTATTACAATATCCTAACATATTTTATTAATTTCTTTTATTATTTTACATGTAAGGATAGTTCGCCTGAATATATGCCTGTGTACCAATCGTGTGCAATGCCCATAGAGGCCAGAATGGCATCTCCTAAAACTGTTCTATTACAGATGTCTCTGAACTGCATGTGGGTTCTGGGTGTTGAACCTGGGTCCTCTTGAAGAGCAGCCAGTGCCCTTAACTGCTGATCCAGCTCATCTCTCCAGCAGATGGAGAAGTACACCAAAGCTGTGGGGTTAAAAGCTATTTCCAAACCCATTTCTTCCAGCTCATTCTGGCAGAATCTTTGTTTAACACTCCACAACTCTCAATTTAGCAGAAGCAATCCTAGAAGCTAGGGGACTGCCTAAGGTCACTCAGACAGTCACCTGAAACATAGCTGTAATCAACCAACTCAGTGAAGCAGATAGAGGTCTTCTATCTAAGCAGAGATATCACGGACATACTAGACACATCTATGGTTGATACCAAGAGTCTGGGATTTTGTCTGGCCTCAATGAGAGAAGATGCACCTATCTCTCAAGAGAGACTTGAGGCCCCAGGGATTGGGGAGTTCTGGTGGGGTAGGGGTCAGGGTAGGGACATTGGGGGTGGGAGGGAGGAATGGGATGAGGAACAGTCAGAGGGCAGACAAGCAGGAGGATAATGACTGGATTGTTAAAAGAAACAAGACTAAATAATAATAATAATAATAATAATAATAATAATAATAATAATAGTCTGGGATTTTGATTTCCTTCACAATCATCATAGAACTTCCAAAACTGCTCATGGTGGGGCTGATTTGCAAAGCCGATAATGTAGCAAGGACCCCGAAAACCATTCATTCTCATAGCAAGCACTTCCCAAACAGTAAACAAAGCATGAGGTTTCTTTCCTCTAATTCTGCTCTCAGTCAATTCTACTTCCACCTGCCTTGCCATTGGCTCTCCACCTGGTTGTTGAGATAAGAAACAGCAAAAAAAAAAAATGAGGTCAGGATGGGTTAGGATGTAGCTGTCTTTTGCTAATTTGTGGGTTCGCCTTCCTTCCACCCTCTCTATCACTTTTCTTCCACCCTTTCAACCCCCTAACACTAGATAAGAGAGAGAAAAGGATAGAGAGGAAAGAAAAGAGCTCCCCAAATAAAGTAATGGGTCAGAAAGGGGGTAATATTATTGTTAGACTAATTCCTGCTGATTAGGGGCATCAAGTTTTCTGGGGGCAAGTTTGATCTTTCCTGACAGGATATCTAATTTCTTCTTGCTGTTGTTTCTTCTTTGTGCACAATGACCTAACAAAATATGACCAACAACAGCCAACCACCAACAACCAACTACTAACAACCAACTACTAACAACCAACTACTAACGACCAGCCACCAGCCACCAGCCACCAGCCACCAGCCACTAACCACTAACCACCAACCAACCAACCAACCAACCAACACACCCTGCCTCTTAAAGCCCTAACATTAATCTATCCTCTGAAAAGTCCACAGAATTTTGCAGAAACTATCTGCAGCTGGCAAAGTTGCACCTTTGCTAGAGCACGAGGCAAATCATTGTCAGCTGCTTCAGAGAGTCTGAAGCAGCCCCATATCCCATACCTGGAATTAAAACGAAAAGCATATTCTTAAAATATTTCTGTGGTTTTTAAAGACATCAAAATTCCAAAATTGTCACTGTGTTAGGGTCCTGGATAGCAGCATATAAATGACAATAGGAGAGGCAAGAATGGCAATTTTTAGGGTTTCTGAGACTCTTAGGTCAGAAACCTCATCCTCGAAAGGCAAAAATACAACGATGGTTGCAATGAAAACATGTTGATGGAGGAGCTCCTATGAGTAGTGGAGTACATCAGGGACAGCTCTCAAAGAGCTCTAGTTTTTACGAGCTGCACTTTCCTTTTGCAAGCATTTATTGATCATCTATTTTGTCCAAGAATATATAAAGATAAGCAATGAAAGAACTGTACTATTAAAAACTCTTATGGCTGGGTGGTGGAAGAAAAACTAAGTATACTATGAAACAGGTGTCTGTCTTCTACCTGAAATGATTGCTAGACCTTTGGCCACACTGGCTGTGTGCCAGATGGACTTGCACCCAATAGGAAACAAAACAGAGGAAAAAAATGTTCAAGGTTCCTGGTTTGGGAGGGGTAGGCTGGGAACCACAAAAAAAAAAAAAAAAAAAAAAAGGTAAGGTAAGGAAAAGAAAAAGACAGGAGTCAGGAGTGAGTGAACCCAAAGGTAATGGATTTAGCCCTGTATTTAATGGATAAGGAAAATAAGGCTAAGGTGAAAATGACTAATGACTTACGCTGACTGCTGGGGCAGCAGGACCTCCAGGACCAATCTGAATGACCTTTCCACCCCTCTCATGTAAATGCAAGCCACACCACCGGTTAAGTAAAACACTAAATTCCCCTGGACTTCGTTTCCCTATCTACCAATAATTAACTATGTTGGAGCAGCCATGACACATCATTATGAATTCTGTGGTTAGGTTTGTGCAACCTCTGGAGCCCTTCATGTCAGAATCCACAGAGATACTTCAATGTCCTGTACCCCACACCCCAAAATTCCAGTTTTAATGTTCTAGAGCAAGCACAAGTATCTGAAGTTTTTGTGAACTCACACAATATTTAAGTATAATTCTCTTCTCTCAGTCAAGGCTGTGGTAGTGACCAACACTACTCCTTTCACTCAGAAGCTGATCATGACATTTATTTGTTGTGTGGATTTCTTGACCAACGTGCCAACTCTCGAAAGCCAACCAGCATTATAGTTTCATGTTTTATTTTTTTTTTCAAAATCACTGAACAATGGAAATAGACTGAGAAGGGTCATTTGGGGGCCTTCTGTGGTGACATAAATATTCGGGGTAGAGGATTATGTCGTTTTTTTCAAGACTTACTGAGTTCTAAAACCACGATTTGTATGTTGTGTGTGACCCAAACATATTTAAATCAAATTAATTAAAATTAAAAAGGAAAAAAGAAAAACCACTAACCCTGAATTCCTTTATAGGCAACACAAAGGCCCTCATTATGAACCAGAAGAGCTTCTTTGGAGGGTGTTGAATGACACTGTCTCCAAGAGGCTTATCTATTTGAGCTCTTGGCCTCCATTTGGGGGCCCTGTTTGAAGAGGTGTGGCCTTTATAGTAGGAAGTGTGTCATTGGGGGTGGGCTTTGAGAGTTCATAGCCCCTCCCTATTTCCAGCTCACTCTATCTGCATTGTGTCTGAGGTTAAGGATGTGACCTCTCGGTGTGCCACTCTACCCTTCTGGAGCCAGGAGCCCAAACAAACTGTTGCCTCTGTAAGTTGCTTTTGGTCATGGTGGGTGCTTTATCACAGTAACAGAAAAATAATCTAATTCATAGGAATGCTGCAGAAGCCTCAGAACATCCTCTCCTGGGGCCTGGGAACTGACTCAGTCAATTTCCTGTCCAATTGCGTGAGGATCTTAATTGAGATTCCCACTTTGTTTGTAAAAATATGCAGATGTGGCTATACACATCTGTAACTCTAGCACAGCAAGGTGGTGATAGGAGGATTCCTGGAGTTCACTCCACAGTGAGGCTAGACATCTGTGAGCAGAGAGAACCCCCTCTCAAAGCTAAGGAGATGATCGATCAAGGAACAAAGCTTGGCCTCCACACATGCATATACCCACATGCACACATGCATATACACAAGAAGAAAATCCTCTAATGCTAACAACTTCCACTTTCAAAAACTTTTTTCTCCTTTTAACTGTTTTAAATTGGAATTGTACATACTTATGGGACACAATGTGGTACTCAACACTTGCATAACGGCCTTGACTGATCGGATCAGGGAAATGGCACATCTGTTGCCTCAAACATTTACCAAATTCTCTATAATTGATATTTTGAAACCTATCATTTATTGCCAGCCATGGGAACCTTATCTAGCTATAGAACTTATTCTAGATCTAGAACTCTACTTCTAAGAGGAAGTAAATCAGATCATAGGTTCAGCAAATGCAATGGCCCAGACGTGTGGTCTTAGCTCAGCTGTCCATCCATCTCCACTGCGATGCTGACTTGAAGAGGGCTGAGTCATTATGTCATTGGAAGAACCACAGGGCTTTCTTGCCCTGCTCTTCCCTTCCCTCCCACTCATTTGCTCTATAAAGACTTCTCTCCCTTCATTGCAAGTGTCTTACCAAGGCTGCTTGAATAAGAAGTGTACAGTCATTTCTTCATTCCACATTAAGTCTCTGTAGCTACCCTGAGCTGGGCACAGACACACTGGAGGAAGGGGGTGGCATTTGTAGCTGGAGAAGTAGTCATAAGAGCAGCTTAGGGAAGGAACAGGCCAG
Source organism: Rattus norvegicus (assembly GCF_021556685.1). Lineage (NCBI taxonomy): Eukaryota > Metazoa > Chordata > Mammalia > Rodentia > Muridae > Rattus > Rattus norvegicus. Next base: position 22,342,276 of record NC_141550.1, on the reverse strand, counting down.
AGTTCTACACCGTGGTGAGATGTCTGGACTTGGTCCTGAAAGAAACTATTCTGGCCTTTTAATAACTTTATCAAATTTTAAATTCAGAAGCAACAAGCTTTGCAGTGTTTTTATTTATTTTTAACCGGAGGAAGTACCCAGTAATTTCTGCCACCCCCGCTGTGCCCACGTTGGGAAGTGGACGGCCCCTAATATGAGTGTGATCCCCTGGAATGTCTCCTTCACCATCACTTTCCTTCAGGCAATGAGAAAGCTCTGAGAACACTTCCAGCTCTTCCAATGTCACGTGAACGGATGAGTCCTTATTCTCCACTTTTAGACCTGGGGTTCTGTCCTAGTAGCCTCATCTGTCAACGTGAAATAGCCTAGAGTCACTCCTGAGAGTCTCCGTGGATAGGGTTGGCCTGTGGGTTGTCTCCACGTGGGAGGGTGCAGCACAATGTAGGAGGAGCCATATCTAGGCAGGTGGTCTTTGGCTGGAGAAGAAAGCCAGTCAACTATGAGTCCGTGAGCCAGCAAGCGAATGAAGCAGTAAGGAACATTCTTCTCTGTTTTTCAACTCCAGGTGCCTGCCTCGAGTTTCTAGACCAATTTCCCTCAGTGACGGAGTGTGATCTGAAAGTGTTACCCAAGTAAGTCCTTTCTGTCCCACAAGTTGCTTGTGGTCTGAGTGTTTCATGCCAGCTACGGGATGAAACTGGAACAGGGTTTTAAGCTTCTGGACCCTTACTATTGCTTTTCTGCAGGCTTCTATTTTGGGTCTTCTGGTCTACCTCTGGAGCCAGTCGGAGTGCACTGCAGCTTCTGATCACTCTCCATGTGCCTTGCTATAGCTGGCAGCAAGGTTAAGAATATCCCTAAGTGCCTGAATCCAAGCCAGTAAATCCACATAGCAGAAGAATGGGGAGGTGGCTTATAGTAAAGGGATTGCTCTGCAAGCATGAGGACCTGAGTTGTGTCTACTGATCCCAAGTAAAAAACCTGGAATGAGGTAGTCCAATTATAATCCCAGCACTGGGGAGGAGAGACAGACAAGTGGGTCCCGATGGCTCTTTCGGCCCAGCCTAATTGTTGAGGCCCAGATCCCAGTGATCAACCCTGTCTCAACAAAGAGTATGTCTCCCAAATCAAGACACCCAGAGCTGACCTCTGAATTCCTCCTGAGGAGCGCACAGCCACCCCTAATAGACGTTAATGTGATTCACTAGGTTTCTCAGACCCTTTACTCTCGGGCTGATTCTTTCTAGGTCAATACCATTTTGAACACTCCTAGGATTTCTTATTTAATTTTATCTTGGGGTTTCTGTTGCTGTGATAAAATACCATGACTATAAACAATTTAGGGAGAGGTTTTATTTCACCTCAAACAGGGCAGGAACCTGGAGGTAGGAACTGAAGCAGAGACATGAGGGAGTGTTACTTACTGGCTTACTCCTTGTGGCTTGCCCAGTCTACTTTCTTATACCTTCCAGGATCATCTGCCTTGGGGCTCCACCCACAGTGAGCTGGGCCCTCCCATATCAATCATTAATAAGAAAAATGCACCACAGACTCACCCCAAGTCTAGTGAGGACACTTTCTCAAAGAAAAGTCTCTCTTCCAAAATGCCTCTAGCTGACATAAAACCACGCAGACTGAGGAAGATTAGAATTTGAAAACTAAAAGACTCAACCACCCCATAGTATAGAAAGCTCAAAGGTATAGCTAAATCTGGTCACAAAGAGAGGAAAAAGATTTATCACCATCTCTCGGACCTAGGCTACACTGCTAATTACAGGTTAAGGATAGAAAACAGGCAATTTCATTGAAATTACTTCTTTTTAAATTTATTTAGTATGTATAAGTACACTATAGCTGTCTTCAGACACACCAGAGGAGGGCATCAGATCTTATCACAGATGGTTGTGAACCACCCTGTAGTTGGTGGAATTTGAACTCAGGACCTCTGGAAGAGTAGTCAGTGCTCTTAACCACTGAGCCATCTCTCCAGCCCTTCTTTTCCTTTCGTTTTCTGTTTTCCTTTTTTCTTTCAAGACAGAGTTTCTTGGAGACCAAAGTGGCCTTGAATGTGATATGTAGATGAGGGTGATCTCAAATTCCTGATTCTCTCTGTTTTTACTTGCCAACTGCTCAGAGTATAAGCGTGTATCACTATGTCCAAATTTAGCTCTGAAAAAAATTCGATCAATCTAAATGATCCTAATATACAAACAGTGGTGCTTTAGAGTGTACATTGCAGTTTTCTGGAAATTTCTTTCATGACTAGTTATGAGCAAAGGATTTTTGTGCTTGCAAATTCCTCTGAGTTTCATCAATGTGTCTGAAATGGCAAAATGGCTATTTAATCACACCAAAGTGATTCTGGACTTTTCTGCTCCTCAAATGTCAATGTAGGTCTGTCCAATATAGTGTTCAGGGGAGACGGGGCTTCTCTGATCTATTTTATACCAGGGCTGGGTTCGAGACTTAAGGGTCTCTCCGGACATTTAAAAGAAGATAAACCTTGTCCCTCAGGACCATACTGGGAATGCCTGTGTCTCTGTAGTAGCTACTCGGCAGTGATTCTTAAATTTAGAGACTGTCCCAAATGACAGTCTATACATTGGCATCATAGAATGGCTGATTCATTGAAGAGTCTTTAGGGAAATGTATGGTTGGTCTCAGCTTTGCAAATCTGGATTGCTGTATGAACAGGAACTGGGTCAAGATCGCAGTATGACTCCAGCAGTCCAGGCGCAGTATGACTCCAGCAGTTCAGGCACGCACAGCACTGGAACCTGTGGAATCTGGTGAATACTTTCTTTCCTCCTTGCCTTCAACTTACCTTGCTATCCTCTCCCCTGGCTGGAGTTTGCATAGCCTCCTTCTTACCTACTGGAGCTAGTCATCTACCCTTTGATTATATTAACTAATTATTAACTTCAAAGAGAGGATGATTGCTTCATGGTAATAGCACTGCGGGGGGCTTGAGATGGCTCAGTTTGATATAGGCCTTTCGGATGCTATCCTTCCAGGTTTCCCAGCAACTCAAGACTTTCGGGTGGCCCCCCACTGAGACTGACTGATTTCCTGAGGAGGAAACTAAACATCTTGCAGTGGAGGGAATTAGGGCACCCTGTCCTGTCTGGCTTCCTGATCTAACACCAGGAACATGAAGCCGCCAAAATCTTTAGGCCACAGGGTTCATATTTTCAACCAGAGCTGTCCTATTTAGTTAAAAGAAGCAGCCTGTTCAAGATATTTTGGACCACTTCACTGGGCTCCCCTGCTGGAGGGCACCTTGCAACTTGTTGTGCAACCTGCTTCTTGTAAGGAATTTAGAAGAACATTCTAAAAGTATGTCCAACATTCTTCAGCTGAGACTGTATTAAGAGTCTAGGCACACTCTGGGGTTAGGGCAAGAGGCCATAAGATAAAAAGGTAGAGAGGGATTCTGGAGAGATAGTTCAGTGGTTAAGAGTACTCGCTCACCAGTCATGTGGATTTCAGTATCCATGGAACTTGCTGGGGGCGTCCCTTCAAGTTCCTATAACCTAGCTCTGGTTGCAGAGGAGAGAGGAGGCCTGCTGGAGTTTGCTTCAGATTGAACTGGGTCATAAGTCTCTCCCTTATTCTGGAAGTGATGCTACTTCAGTAGACATAGAGTAATGGGGTCCGTCAATCCATGCTTTCTCCTGGTCTCGGCACACGCACACAGACAAGCATTCAACCCTGCACACTTACATACATGCATTCACACCGACGCTACACATTCACACTGACACAGAAAGACTGACAGACAGGCATACACACAAATAAAATGAATTCTCTTAAAATATACTATTTTTATTACTTCTTTGAGAATCTCATACATGCAGACAATGTATTTTGGCCATATTCACTTTCCACTCCTCCCTCAAACTCCTCCCATATCTATCCTCAACCTTATTTCCTTTGTGTTCTCTCTTGCTATCTATCTATCTATCTATCTATCTATCTATCTATCTATCTATCTATCTATCTATCTATCTATTTATTTATAAAATACCCCACTGAATCCAGCTTGTAGGTCCCCCATCATCATGAGTGTGGGGCTTGGTTAACCTGCCAGAAACTACATCCTTAAAGGAAACCGAGCTCCTCCTAGAATTCATCTGCTGTTAAAGAGCTCATCAGCTAGGGGTCAGGAGATCATAAGCCATCCCTCTCCTGTGCTGGGATTTTGGCTGGCTTGATCTTGTGCAGGTCTTGTGCAGAAGACCATAGCTGCTGTGAGTTCATGACTGCAGAGGTCCTGACTTGCCCTGGACACACTATTTTGCTTTTAGCCTTTAAAAAGAAGTGTAGGGGAAGTATTGATTCTCTAATTGGTTCTTGATTGTGTCAATAAAGGAGGTGAAATGAAAAAGGTGGGACTTCCGGGCTTCAGGAGGAAGAGCAGAAGATGAGAGGGAGGAGAGAGAGAGCAAGCAGTGGAGACAAGGAAGTGGCACAGATGTAGGTTTTGGGGTACGTATAGTTTGTGGTCTCCACCCATGGTAGAGGCTAAGGAGGATTGAGCAGAATATTCTTTGCCCAACCATTGAGTTATATAGCTAGTTTTAAAAATTTTTAGGCTTTCTGATGTTTCCCACCCACGGCGACTAAAAAGGGCATAGCTGGGGGAATCATTGGTGGCTTAGTGGAGCTAGCTTCGAGAGGTTAAGGGAGCTTAGGCAGAGCTCTCGAGAAAGAGCTAGTGCATTTTAAAAATTACACACAACAAAGAAGTCATAAGGGAGGGAGGTTATAGTGAAAATGAAAGTGTTGCCCTTCTACACAGGATGCAGTTCATTTCATGTGATTCAAGGAATTGTTTCATTTCTGACTTTGCCACAAGACTTCATGAGCAAACAGTTCTGGGGTCTTTGCTAGAAAGTTCTTGGATGTACATGTCACTTGGGTTTAAATCAAATGCTAGGCCTAGCCATTTTCTGTTTAAAGTCTCTAAGTGTTCTGTGTTCATGGAAACAGAAGCCTTTAGACTTAGAAGTTATACTTTGAAGTTGACCCACTTTTTGGTGGCATAGGCCCTATATTTTATCTAGTGTCCTAGGTCCCATATTTTATCCATCTGTTTGCCCTCCTGTGTCCCACCAGCCCAATTCAAACCAAAGCCTGTTCATAAGCAGAGAGTGACTAAAGTAACTCTTAGTATGCTAAGAAGGTCACTATGGGATCTCTTCCAATGAATGCAGACACAGCTGTTACCTGTATTAAGGGAAAGAGTTTAGGTTGAAGTGCTGAGGTGGGTGGGACAAGCACTTATTGAGTGATCTATGCTGGGCACGTGATCCATGACAGTCTTTGAAGCAGCTCTACAGGAACAAGACTTCTTTCATTTTACCAAAGAGGAAATCAGAGTGAACTCTCTGTGTGTGATGTTGCAGCCTGTGTAGTTTCTGGACTTCATTTTAAGGTTCCCAGTTCATCAGGACCCAGGAATATATTTCCGGGTCTACTACCAGGGAAGCAGAGGAGATGAGAATAAAGAATTAAGTACTAGGCCCCAGCCCTGAGCAGAGACATACTGTTTATAGACATTTTTGACCTAGCCCCGAAATTTCAAAACCAAAACTGCTGTCGACTCCCAAAACTTCTGCATGACAACATGATGCTACGAGAGGAAAATTTCATAGTGTGAAATCTCAATTTCAGTCACAAAATTATTAAAGATGATTGTTTGGAATGAACTGAAGAGCGTGTATATAAAACATATACAGAAAGAAGGGTTCTTGCTTAGACTTTCATCATATCCCCAAGATGGCTCATCAGACATGTGCGAATATTCCAAATGCTGAAATAAATACTTGTGGTCACAAGAAATTTGGATAAAGGCTAATCAATCTGTATTGGCTGTTAGGTTATCTTCGGTCTGGTCTATATGAGATCCTGTCTCCAAAAAAAAAAAAAAAAAAAAAAAAAAAAACAAACAAACAAAAAAACCAAAAAGAAGAAGCACTATATATAGTATAAGCAGAGACTGCTCCTTAACTCAGTCATTAGAGATGGGACTATTTCAAACACCCAGACAGCGTGGGAACCAATAGAGCGACGGTGGTCCTTAAGATGCTTCAAAGTAGATGTCCTTGTTTTCCCAGCTCCTCTACAGTTAACTGGTGCTGCTGGGATTCTCTGTCTGCAAGGACTGCCCTTTGTATCTATGTGCTTGCACCTCAAGTACCCCCTTCTTAGAATGCTATTTCCCAGCACCCTTGCCACCCCCAGGCTGAGTTATCTGTCCTCACCTGTGTGGTCTCCTTGGGCACCCCTCCATCACAGTGTGCCATCACGCTGCACTAATTGTTGATTTACATGTCCCTCCCACTCTCTGTTCTGTGTCTTTTCATCTTTACACCCTCCAAGCATAACAGAGTGTCTAGCTCATACCGGAGGGATCATAAATATTTGCTACATGAGTCAATGCAAGAATGTGTGGCTGTGTAAGGGGCCGGCGTTGCATGTAAGATAGGGTTGGGGCTGCAATGCGGTGCATTCAGTAAGAAGTGGGATTGGACTGCATAAACTTGTGCACATATCAAGGTCTGGGAGCTTCTCTGAATTCCCACATAGGCTTTGAGTTATGACCAATTGAAGAGTAAAACCCTAAGTAGCCCTTCTCATAAGTATAACCCAGAACATTGTTCCTCAACATGCCTCATGGACAAACATACCCAGGATCATTCTCTCTGATGTGCTCGCACAACCCTGACTGTAAAGTGGGTTTGCTTCCTTTTCATTTTTATGGCTGTTTCATTTACAGTTGTAGAAGTTGCTCTCTCCTGCTGTACACGGAGCCCCAAAGAACAAGGAGGCTGCCCTGAGCATGGGAGGACTCTACAGCTGAGTGCAGTGGGTTTCTGGCAGACAAATCCCAGGAAAATACACACAATGCCAAGACTATGAAAGCAAGAATGCTCTCCTGTTGGAGTTTCAACCTTAGGGGATGCATTCCTGCCTGTCTTAGCTTAAATAATCCGTCTGCAGAGGAGGCATCAAAGACGAATGCCTGGGAACAAAGGGTTAACAGTGTCTGTGTTTGCACTGGCATGAAGGGACACATGCAAGCTTTTAGTTGTTTCTTAATGATCCTTTGTTGTCAGAGACTCTGCAGGATCTAGACATTGAGCATCTCCCATCCCCTAGGCCCACACAGTGGCCATGGCTTCCTACTTTATCCCTCTACTTTTCCATATCGCCCCTTTCCTACAGTCGTGTTGAAAAGTTCCCATGAGCCTGTTCTATTGTCATGAATATTGCTTATCAAGAATATTGATATTACCGCTTTGAAAATGAACCTAAGATTTATTTCTAGCCCTCTCTTTCCATGCCATGGAAACTTCACTTGGTTTACCTGAGATTACAAGCACAATACCTGTATGGGTTATATGTTTTGCTACGCTTAGTTGATTAGGGAGTAATGAGAAGAAAAAAGTCTAAATGTCGAAAACAGAAGCAGCTATGACAGGACTATAGTAGTTCCTTTTTGTTGCTGCTGTTGAAATTATTAAATTCCTAACAAGAAGCAGCTGATGGAAGGATGCTGATATTCGGGCCCACAGTTTGAGGGGACCATCCAGCATGGCCAATAATGCTACTGTTCCCATGGTGATAGATGTGGCTCTTGACTGTGGCAAAAGGAGCATTCGAAAGTTGCTTGCTCACACCTGGGTGAACCAGGAAGCAGAAAGAGGATGGAATCAGGCCCGGTGATAAATCTCCTCTCCCACTAACACACTTGCTTCAGCTAGGCTCCAACATAAAGCTTTCGATAACTGTTCCCAACAGCTCAAAGCAGAAGGACCTGAGCTGGTCCCTCTGGTATTGATGGGAATGCCTGTTTGGGTTGGACCAGGGACAAGGGACTGAGGTGCATATTTTACATATCAAAGCAGACTTGGCCTCTGGGTTTTCCCAGCATTCCTCATTCTTAACTTAGCATACTCTGTCCACAAGCCTGAACTTTTCTCTCAAGGGCTGGGTTGCCCTTCCCGAGAGGATCCTCCATATATAATCTAGTCATCATTTTTCTCTCTCTCTTCTCTCTCTCTCTCTCTCTCTCTCTCTCTCTCTCTCTCGCTTGCCCTCTCCTTTCTCTCTCTCTCTCTCCCTGCATGTGCTCCCTTTCTCTCTTTCTCCCCTCCAGCATTCACAGTGACTTACCTGGCCTCAGTCCTTTGGGGCCAGGGAACTCACCCAAGAGCAGCTTCCCAGTAAACCTGCCTTTAATATATTCTAATCTGGCTTGCATAGGCTCATTTCACTGGTGGAGAAATAATTTCATTTCTTGTCCTGATCATCAACATGGATGCCCTAACCTTAGACACAGTTCATTTACAGCAGCAGTTCTCAACCTGTGGGTCACATCCCCTATGAGGTCAAATGACCCTTTACAGGGGTCATCTAAGACCATTGGAAAACACAGATATTTACACTACAATTCATAACAGTAGCAAAATTACCATTGTGATGTAGCAACAAAAATAATTTTATGGTTGGAGGCCACCACAACCTAAAGAACTATATTAAAGGGTTGCAGCATTAGGAAGACGGAGAACCACTGATCTATGGGGATACCCTAATTTAATGTCCCAATCACCTATGGGGATGCTATGGTCTCATGCCTCTGTCATCTGGATTTGGCAGCATGTACATGGTCAAGATGGAACAAATCTCCAGATGAATAGAGATTTTAGAAGCTCTGCCTTGCCTAGGACGTAGAGTCATCAAGGCCAATGGATTGTGCACTGAAACCTTAAAAACAATAAACCCAAATAACCCTCCTTTCCCCCATTATAATTACTATATCCTGTATATGGCCACACTTATAAACAGAGCGACCAAACCCCACTTTACTTCTTTCTCAAAATCTCTTATGGCCAAATTCCCCTTCAATACCATGACCCGCCATTTAAGAGCTCTCTTTGGATTTCTTGTGCTATGGGCTCTATTTCTGGCCAGCTTCCATAATACTGTAATCAGATTGACTCAGCTAAATAGCATCTAAGGCTGTTTTACATAAGGCAAGCTATACCTGGAGGGGATGCTGTCTCAAGTTTGAGTGTTGCATATTTTGAGCTTAAATGTCCGATTCTGTTTGTGAACTTGGCTTGACCTACATTGTAATCAGTGTAGTTGTTTAATTTTCTCCACAGAATCACGTGACTGACTTTGTTGTAATCACCACAAAGCTATAACTCTTAACTCTACTACGTCACAACCATGCACTCCATTTATGATGGGCACCAAACAATAAATAAAATATTATACCCAAATAAAAATGTGGCATTCAGATGTTAGGGACAAGTGAGTATCCTAGCTGCAGAACGGTCACAAGTGGAGCATCCTTGGAGCTCAGTCACCCTTTGGTTCTAGAACCTTTCACGGACACCAAAATCTATGGATGCCAAAGGCCGTTTTATAGAATGGTGCATGTTTGCCTCTAGCCTACACTCACTGTACTGTATATTTAAACTCATATCTATATTACCAATAATGCCTAACACAGTAAACTGCTGCTTTCTGTGCTTAGTCACAGAGTAATAAAAAGGGAAAGAGTCTATGTGTTTGGCACAGATACAACCACTGTAGATATTAGTTATTATTAGTATTATTAGTATTAGTTATTGGCTTCTTGTTGCTGGAACCAAACACCTGAGAAAGAACAATAGAAGGGAACAAAAGTTTATTGTAGCTCATGGTTTGGGGGGCATAGTCTACCATGATGGGGAAGGCGGGGTCACAGAGAACAGAAAGTAGGTTCAGGCCACAAACCTCAAGGCTTCCCCCAAGTGGCAGTGGCCTTACCCCTCTAGCTAAGCCCTGTTCCTGAAGATTCTATAATTTCCCAAAGCAGTGCTACCACCTAGGGCCAGGTGTCAAAACACCAGTCTATTGAAACGTCAACTTTTGTCCTTGGACGAATTCACCGAGACGGAATGGAATGCTCTGACGTAGAGAGATGATTGCATTGTATTTTATTTAAACACAACATTGGACAATGCTGCAATCTGACCTCTCACACTGTAGAGAGCTTCACTTCGTGTTCCATTTCCAATGTGTGTTTTGGTTTTCTTTCTTTCTCCTTCTGGAAGATGACAGCTTGTATAGTGGCATAAATTACCTGAACAATTACCTGGAGACATTCTTGGTGTAGAGAGCCCCACTGGTTCTGTGCTCCCTTCTTTGCTGCTGGGAGAACACTATGTTCCCTCAGGAGCCTGGCAAGACCTCATTAAGCCGTAGTATTTTCACATGCTCCACTGCATAGCTATCTGAGGAGAAGGGACTACCCTCCCACATTCTCGACCGAAGGGTGTATCAGACCTTGTGATTGCCCCTTCTGATCTGCTCTTCGTCTAGTAATGCTCACTATTTAATAATTCAGGGAAGCAAGACCACCAGTGGCATACCCAGACACCCCACCCTGCAGAATGTGTTCTGGTTGCACTTAGTCTATTGAAGTATCTGAGAGCAAGATATAAACAGAGTTATTAATCACCTGGCACCTTCTCGCCATCAGCTACTGTCTAACCCCTGGTGTTATTATAGTCTGATGTGCTGCTGTGGGAGTTTCGAGGGCTTATTATTATTATTATTGCTGTTGGCTCCCTACCAGGCATGGACAAATGTTTGCAGACAAGGTCTCAGTCAAACTTTAAAACTAAAAAAGGCTCCTTTCACATGGCCAGAAAGCAGTGGCCCCACAGGTTTTTCCAGATGCATCTTAACTGTCTTCTTTGTGTATCTCCTGGAGAGCATATGTACAGATACATTAAAGAAGCCTAGAAGTTAACCAATAAAGGGGGGGTCATAGTCTCAAACTCAGACTTACCAATTCAAACTATCTCAGGAAAGAAACACAATGACACCATCTCCCCTTTTCTCCTTCATGCTCCTGCCACTTCACATGCATAAGGACCAGACATTTATATCATAAATTAGCCTGGGCACACCAAAGAGAAAAGCAAGTCAGTGTCCTCAGTCTTGGGCAAGCAAGATGGCTCTGTGGCTCTTGGTTTTCTGCCAAGCCTACCATAGGAGTTTGGCTCCTGGCCTCCACATAGTGGAAGGAGAAACTTAACTTGAGCAAGGTTCCCTTTGACCATACAGACCTGCCCCCCTCCTCCACCATCTCTCTCTCTCTCTCTCTCTCTCTCTCTCTCTCTCTCTCTCTCTCTCTCTCTCTCACACACACACACATACACACACACACACACAAATAAATACATAAGTGTAAAAACCAAACAAACCTTCAGTTTCTAATAAAGTTGTCACCTCCCCCCCAGTTTTCTATTTCTGTGACTCACATTAGCATCCTTGGCATGACTGAGTCCTGGACACCCCTAGTGTTCTTTTGCTCATGGTCATTGCTACCAGATACCTCAGAACAGGTTCACATATGGATTGAGGGCTCTAGTCAATTCTAGCTGCACCCAGCTTTTTCCTTCGCCTTCCTCACATCTCCCAGACCAAGCCTTTTTGAATGCTTTCGGAAGTGTCATAACATGTTACTCTATCCCTTAAGATTACCACCAATTGCCTTTGCCATTCTCCTTGTCTTCTTCTCATTCTTTCCAATATGTCCTCCTAGCTGGACTGTTCTTATGCCTCACAGATGCCACTGGGTTCTGCCCTAAGTTTTGACTTGAATCCTCCCATTAATGCTCCCTTCTTAACTCTTCCTGCCTCTCCTGAATATTTGAATTGATCATGCAAGAAATGATCCTTTAGTCAGGCTTTTTTCCCTATTCTCTCTGACTTTGTTTCTCTCAGTCCCTGTAAGATTTTAATCTGCTAAAACATCAGTAAATAACTTCACACTCGGTTTTTTGTTTCCTGGCTGTGCAAAAGGTGGGAAATCTTCTATACCAATTCCGATATCACAAAGGCTCAGAGAACGTTGTGCAAGAGGGAGTGGAAAGAACGAAACAGATTGAGGAAGCGAAGGAGGGTTGTGGGGTGTTGTTTGCTCTATAGGACACAGCTGTTGACATCACAGCAGATGTGGCCATTTGCATAAGATAAAGTCAGCAAATATCTTAACATGGATGGCTGAATGATTTCCAGACCCACCCCTTACCTAGGCGCTATTGGCTGTTGATAGCTAGAGGGCAATGGCTAATCATTCCTCATGGAGGTGTGGCTACTAGTTGGTTTCCCATGCTCTAGTGGATGGCTCTAGACCTGTGCACATATGGTCACTGACTAGATCAAGTTATTACAGAAGATAATTTGAACGGACATGATGTTGGGAGGGTAAAGTTGCAGGGCACATGAAGGAAGTTGGTGGTGGGAAACCAGTGTGCATATAACCCATTCCATTGTTTACACGTATGAAATTCTCAAAAATAAAGAAAAAAATCAAAGTAGTAGAACGTTTGGAATGCACCACAAGGAAAATTGTCTATACCATGTATGTGATAAAATACTTCTTCAAGTCAAAAAACGGATGCTTTATTGTTTTTATATCCCCAAATATTTTTTCTGTTCAGCATCCATTCAACAAATATCCAGAAGCCCAGAAGCTTTGTAGACCTATGCACAAGAAGACAGTTTTAGCCTTTATCCCTGGAGCCAGCACTGGGTAGACCTGTAGGCTTAATATCCTTAATACTCAGTATCCTTGTGGAAAGTTAAGTAATGCTTCTCTAATGAGTATGGAAAGCACTTGTGGCAGGGTCACAGCTGGAGGCCTAGCTTCATGACCCAGTAACAGTACACAGGGGAGCATCACATCCAGGCATTCATTTTGAACAATCATGCCATGCCACAGTGCAGCTGCAAACAGCAAGGTGACATTCAGAACAAGTCCCTGGTGAGATCCTATTGACCTCCACTGCCCTCTGTCCTTCTCGGGGCTGAGATCCTGTATATTCAGACCTAGGTTGCAGCTATGTGTACATACGCAAGCACTCATCAAGGTACGCCATCCTATACCTGCACAAATAATGCTCCTTTTCATTTTTTGTTTAGAATTTATTCATTTCATGTTCGTGAGTGTTTTGCTCTCATGTCTGTCCACGTATTGCGTAGGTGCTTGGTGACCGAGGATGTCAGACAAGATAGTCCAATCTCCCAGAAATCGAGTTACAGACAGTGTGAGCCTCCATAGGGGTGCTGGGAATAGAAGAAGGGTATTCTGCTCCAAACCACTGATCTCTCTCTCCAGGCCGAAGAAATATGATTGGAAAATAAAAACGTAGGCTGTGGAGATGGCTTATCGAGTAGAGTGCTTGGTCTACTTAAAGTGAGGGCTTGTGTTTGGCTTTCCAGTATCCTTGTGAAAATCCAGCCCAGATCTAAGCTGGAAACCATTTATTCATTTAATATTTTTATTACATCACAGCTGTACTGTGAGTATGAAGCCATGTGAAGAGATTCCTGTTTCCTCGGGAGCCTGTGCTGGAACCTCGGGTGGATAAGCAGTTCTTAGAATGCTGAAGGGTTGGTCCAGAGCCTGAAGATCAATAAACTCTGACTGTACCCTGGAGCCAGCAGGAGCATTTACACAAACACATGCCCACACCCACAACCACACCCATACCAGTGCAGCATTGCGTGAGTAACTGCCCTCAGAGATCCCGATTAAGCATGTCTGTGGTAGAGCCATGTGTCAATACAATTTTTTTAAAGTCTTCAGTCTATTTTTAATGCACAGTGAAAGTCAGGATCCCAAGTGAGTGCTTCCCCCTAACCCATATTAGAGTTAGAAGAATACAGTTTAACAGAACTGAGGCTACTTCCTTATGGTAGTGTTCTTGAGTGTCCATCTTGAGCATCTATCAAACATCCAGTCTACTCAGGTCTGAGAGGAGCTATAGTCTAGAAGTTAGCAAGTGGTCAAGACTTGGAATCAAACTCAAGTGCTTTGATTCTGAAAGAGATGGAGTTAGTTCAGCTCCATCTCTTTCAAATCAAGACGTCACTATTAACAATAGCTTTTGAATAGACCACAGCAATAGTTTTGGTCTAAATCTCAACTCTTTAGAGCAATCCCATTAATGAGGTCTTGGCACAGAACTTACGACTTCCAACAACATATGAGCTGCCCAGCTCATGACATCTGTGTTCTCTAAGACAGTATTTAAAAATCTATGTGGAGATACTAAAGACATTGACCACAATTTCTGTTTTCTTTGTTTGGTGTGTGTGTGTGTGTGTGTGTGTGTGTGTGTGTGTGTGTGTGTGTGTTTGGCTTTTGTTTTAGATTTATCTATTTCATGTGTATGTGTGTTTATTTGCATGGGTTTATGTGCACCACATGTATGGAGGTCAGAAGAGGACATCAGGTGCTCCAGAGCTGGAATTACAAGCTATTGTGAACCACCATGTGGTTGCTGGGAATTGAACCCAGGTCCTCTGCTAGAGCAGTAAGCACTCTTAACCCCTGAGCCATCTCTTTAGCTCTATGATATGTGTTTTAATGGCCCTCCTTCCTTTTCTAATTTTGTATTCTCTTTTCTCCTACCTCTTACTGGTCACTTTTGTCTTGTTAGTCTCTGTCTCAGAGCTCATTCATATTCACGATTTCAACTGCCCTTATTGGTGGCCTTGTCACCAAGGCCCTTGCTTTTCTTTTCTATGTGCATGTATATATGCACATCACTAAGAATTGAATCCATCACCTGTCCCATTGCACTGGCTATTTTATGCCAACCTGACACAAGCCAGAGTTATGGGGAGAGGGACTCTCAACTGAGGAAATGTTCCCATCAGATGCACCTGTGGGCAAGATCATGATGCATTTTCTTGGTTAGTGTTTGAGGTGTGCAGGCCCAGCCCACTCTGGCTGGTGTCACCCTGGACTGATGCTACTGAGTACTCTAAGCCAGCAGGCTGAGCAAGCCGTGAACAGAAAGCTAACACTGGTAGATGACCTCTGTCTCAGTTTCTGACTCAAGGTTCCCATCTTGCTTGAGTTTCTTCCCTGACATCCCTTCAGGATGGACTATAAGCTGTAAGTCAAAATAAGTCCTTTCTTCCCTACATTGCTTTTGCTGCTGCTTCTTTTCATAGCAGTAGACACCCCAACTAAGACACACATGCCAGGCCAGTATGCTATCACAGAGCTACGTTCCCCAAGCCCCTTCTCCCTCCCCCAGCCCTGCCTGCTTTTACATTGTTCTCTGTAGCTTTGAACTCATGTTATAGTTCTCCTACCTGTCTGTCATAAAGCTGGGGTGAGAGGCTCCTGCGACCAGTTCTCCCTTTTTTCTAGGAGCTAATTTCCTTTCTTTAAACTTGTTAATGGAGTTCACTTGAAATACCAGCTGCTTTCTAACAGAGTTCACACCTCGATAAAAGGTGGTGTTTATCTTCCAGGCTGAAATCTATGTCCTTGCATATGTTTGACACCTGAGACCAATTAGTGGCATGCATTTTTGTTCTCAACCTCCTTTCTTTCAACTTTGCCCCTGTGTTTAGATGTACACCGCAACTGCACGATGCTAGGACCATTCTAGTAATCTCCATGTTGGTCCCATTGTCATTGTCTCTAGATACTTATATATAAGCATGCTTAGACAACACCCCTGGGTTGTCTTAGTATATTGGCACGTTGTGTATTTTATGTAACATGTCTTCAGTGGGATGATGTGTTAGTTACTTTTCTCACTTTTGTGACAAAGTTCCTGACAAAAGAAATTTAAGAATAGAAAGAGAGGTTTGTCTTACTCATAGGAACTGGTATGTATGGAGCATCATAGCAGGAAAGGCAAGAGGGCAGGAGTTTGAGGCAACTGGTCATATTGCATCCACAATGAGGAGGCAGAGGCATAAATATTGTTGCTCATAAATTCTTCTTCTTGGGGGCTGGAGAGATGGCTCAGAGGTTAAGAGCACTGACTGCTCTTCCAGAGGACCTGAGTTCAACTCACACAACCACATGATCATTTACAACCACCTGTAATAGGACCCAATGTCCTCTTCCTATGTGTCTGAAGACAGCGACAGTGTACTCACATTCATGAAATATACTTTTTTTTAAAAAAAATTTTTCCCCTTTTGTTCAGTTTGGGACCCATCAGGTTGGATCGTCCCTCCTCAGTCAAAGCTTGCTGAAAACACCCTTTCAGACATGCCAAGATGTTTGTCTCTTAGATGATTTAAGTCCTATCAAGTTGACAAAATTAAACATCACATAGGCTAGGGAGATGGCTCAGTCAGTAAAGTGCCCTGTAAGTATGACAACCCGAGTCTGGATCCCCAGACTCCACATACAGTGTTGGGTGTGCTATAACTTTGCAACAGTTCTTCCCATTTCACAGATACTGACCCTACTGAGCAGGACTTTGGGGAAACAGAGGCAGGAGGATTCCTGAGACTTGCTGTAGCTACTCCAGGTAGATAGGCGAGCTTCAAGTTTCATGAATGATTGTCTCAAAACATAAAGTCTAGAGCATTAAAGAAGACATCAGACTCCCCAGCTCCGAAAAAAAAAAGAACCAAAAAAAAAAGAAGACATCAGACATTGACCTCTGCCCTCCACCCCCATATGTATACACATCTGCACACACACCAAATATGAGCGTATAGATACAGGTACCCCCCACGTATACCATATTAACCACCACAGATTGTTGCAAAGCCTTAGACCAGATGCTTTCACATTTGATATTGAAATCTAATCCTCCTCCTTCATAAACTCCTTCATTTAAATAATACAACTACGTACTACCCAATGACATTCCACTCAATGACTGTCACATATGTGAAGGTCGCCCCATAAAGCTGTAATGGAGATGAAAATGGCTATTGCTTAACGCTGCCTTGGCCATTGGAATGTGAAGCTCAACACATTTCTGTGTGATGTAAGTGTCAACAAACTGGTGTGGCCAGTCATATAGAGTATAGCACATGTTATAAGACACAGTACTTGAAAATGATGATTCATGACGCTTTACTGCTTTCTGCACCTGCTGTGCTGAATTCGTATCATTGCTTGAGAGCACCCATTGAAATAAATCTTACTGTGACACAATAGGCTATTGAAAAGTTTCAATGGGAGGGTAAAAGGGGGACACCAAGCTGGATTACTAGGGGGTAAGAAATTCATTGGAAAATTTGTTAATGCTGTAGACAGATGGTTATGGGGGAAGGGCTGAGCAGAGTTTACCGTCTCAGCACCAGAGACAGACATCAGGGTGAGAGTTCTAAAGAGAGGTCAAGGCTCATATAGCAGTGCTGGGGCAATCTGCTTATACCTTTCGGAGGCTTAGGGAGCCAGAAGAGGGGTGGGGAACAGGATGTGTAGCATCTAATTCCCTCTTTGATGTAAACTGACTTTCACAGGTGAAAAATTCTGGCAGTGTGTTAACTAGGGACTCAGACAAGGTCTAAGTAGTAGTAACAGTAACGGGTCCGTATTTGTGAAATGGGAAGGAGTTGCAAAGGATCAGTGGGATCTGAGATTTGCATGATGAGGAAATCCCCTACCAGACTTATCTGGTTGCATCTCCATCATTAAATGGTACTTGCTATGCTGTAACAGAACTGATTTTTCCCAAGGTCCATAAACTATGGAATACGCATATGAATGCAGTGCAATGTGGAGCTTTCATACTAAGTCAACATACTAGGTCACAGTATTAGAATGAAGAAGCATGAGTTTTTCATTGGGATTAATGTACATGTAGCTTCTCACAGCTCTACCTGTCAGTCAAAAAATTCTCTTCTTAGTTGAGGGATTGGCAAAAACAGAGAGATGCTGGGTATCACAAAAATAGTATGTGGGATCTGCCAGGGGTAGGACAGTTTGTAGGAAGTGTGGTGCCTGGGAATGAAGTTGTGTCACAGACCAGCAGCCTCTGTCAGCCATAGGTTGTTCCTTGCAGATGGACAAATGACCAGCACAATGCTACCACAGAGTGTCTGACTGAAAACAATAGAATTCAAGTGGCGTTTGCTAAAATAAAAAATTGACAGTCTTATGGGGCACACCATAAATCTTTCAGTATTTGCACTAGAGAATCCCTCATAGATATCATGGAACTGAATCCAAATTAAACTTTGCTCACAAAAGCAGTTAGGAGACTAGAGTCTGCAATAGACCACATAGTGCATATCCGATTTTAATTAAATTTTATGACCTTTCCTTATACCATAAGACTTCTAGAAATAAGAGTGCAGACCAATGTATCAACATGACTTCTACCGGTTGGTTTATTTATTCATGGCATTTTAAATGACTTCCTAGATACCCACTACCCCTGGTATCAAATAAATGAATAATTAATATTTATTGAAAGGCTGTTCAATGTCAGGCATCCTTCTAGCTGTACTTAATTAAATGAAACAAAGTCTTTGTCCAAATGGAGCTGGCATTCTAGTAAAGACATTCAACAAGACAAATAGAGACAATATATAGACAAGATGCTGCTGTTGTAGATGA
Organism: Rattus norvegicus; assembly: GCF_021556685.1. Taxonomy (NCBI): domain Eukaryota; kingdom Metazoa; phylum Chordata; class Mammalia; order Rodentia; family Muridae; genus Rattus; species Rattus norvegicus. The sequence continues at coordinate 22,323,867 of NC_141550.1, read as the reverse complement.
AATACAGAGGAAGAGTGTGGGCTGCTCTAGATGGAAAATGTGTGTGGGGGGATCTGGGGAATCTTTATTTTAAGTGGGGGCGTGTCAGGAAGTCAAATATCACTAAGAAGGTGATATTTGAATACAACAAGGATGATGATAAGACTAGACAATGGTTGGTGTCGGATGACAACTTGGATTAAGAAATGACCTCGCCTGGTGAAACATGCTTGTAGGAAGTGTGGTGGGTGTTTCCAGAGAGCACTGACATCTGGGTGATCAAGGGTGGAGGGAGACACATCCTGAGTGTGGGTGGTACCTTCAGTGGGCATGGATGAAAAGGGAAGTCATGGGGCTGCAGTGAGAATTTTGGTTTCTTAACCAAAAATCCAGTTGTTCTATGAATGTGTTTTTATTTGAACCCCAGGTATGAGATAAGAGGCTGCTTCACAGCAGGTGATTATGATTTGTCTCATGCACTAGCAGGGGTGTGCTTTTTGCCAGCTGCGGATAGTTTAATTCTGGAGACCGTGGAGAGAGAGACCTGAGAGGTACTGTGGTGGCTGCTGTTGTTCTTGCTGTTCTTGGTTACTGTTGTTGTGGTTTAGAAGGATGAGGAAGAGGAGGAGGAGGGAGGATGAAAAGGAGGATTGAGGGAGGAGGAGGAGGAGAGGAAAAGGGGAGTAGGAGAGAAGGAGGAGGAGGAAAGAAGAAGGAGGAGAACAAGGAATAGGAGGAGGGAATAATAATAATAATAATAATAATAATAATAATAATAATAAGTAGTAGTAGTAGTAGTAGTAGTAGTAGTAGTAGTAGTAGTAGTAGTAGTTGAAGTTGTTGGAGATACCCTGACTATGAAGATTGGACTTGCCCCGTGGAACCCAGTACCCCTAATCAGCAGGAACTGAAAAGATATACCCCCTTTCCTCTCTGACAGCCTTTCTCTCCTACCTAGTACTGGGGTGTTGGAAGAGATTGGGGTGGAAGGGAAGTAGAGATATAAGAACCCAAAGAAAATGTAAGATATAAGATAGATATAAAATATGAGATATAAGAACCCAATAAATAGCTAAAAAACCGTATCACCTACAGGATGAGGCAGCCCATGTGGCAGCAAACCCCATTCTCTTCTGAGTCTGTGCAGCTATCCATCACTGCTGCTGACACCAGATCCCCGTTTCTTTGGCCTTTCAACTTAGACTTGATAGTGGTGGTTCTTCTGGTATCCTCTGGGCTCTCTTTATATCTGATTAGGGCTGGTGAGGCTTCTAGCTTCTTGACTAGGAGTCCGGTTGTCTCTTCTGTCTATCATTGAGCTATTCAGTCCCCTATTGAATAGAGAAAGTAAAATACAGAAATGAATGGAACAAACATTTTTGAAGGGGAGGGCCTCTGTTGACTGCAAAAGTGCCCAGAGATTTGTGTGACTGGAACAGAGTGAGAAAAGAAGGGAAAATTAGAAGCCAAAAAGGTAAGAGGTCAAGTTCTCTAGAGTCTATGTGCTCTTGAGCTACTGTGGCTGTAAGCTGTGAAGGACATGAGAATCTATCCAATAGTTGTGAGCAGAGGGAGACACTTAACACACTCATTGTGTGTGTTGTATTGAGTCAGCAGTGAAGGAAATAACAGGGACAATGTGTAGCGATCCACAAAGACTCTTGTATTTTAGTGAACTGAGTTTTATGTTCGGGTTCATGATTTCTGAGGTATTATTCCACCTTCATAAGGACACTAAAAGCATATTCTCAGTCAGCTATTTCCTCCAACTAGGTTCTACCTCCTAACTTTCCACTACCACCAAGCAATGCTGCCATGCTCTGAATGCCTCAGAGAACTATTAATTTATTACATCAGCATGCTAAGGTCTAATTCTTTCTGGGGAAATTCTGAAAGAACCAGAGATAAATGTTATTACTCTCCTAAGTGCTTCTAAAGTCCACAGTCAAGATTAACCACTAAATTTCCAGGCTAAAGATGCCAGTCAGAAATCTGAACAGTGTGAAGAGTGTGGAGTCCTAATTATATGCAGAGCATGGGGAAGGCCAGGCCAGGAGGGTGAGCCTGGGGATTTAGCACACCTGTCTTGCCATTTAATGTACAATGCCATTTAATGTAATGGTTATGTCTTGGCTGTCATTTCAGTTGAATTAACACACTCACAGGAAATTCTAATACATATTTTGGGCTGTGTCCGTGAGGGTATTTCTAGAGATGACTAGCGTTTGGGCCAGACGACAGAGGGGAAAGACATTTTCATTAAAACCCGATGATATAAAAAGGACCATTTGATTGTGATCGAGAGCATTGGCAATGACTTTTAATCTTTGAGAGATGGGGTCTATGGGACATTATTTGCCAAGAATTCCAAGTTGGCACTGGGATCTCAAATGTGTTACTTTGTGGTGTTCGGCTGGGGCATTGTTGTTCTGTTATAGGATATTTCCATTTAAACTCTTCATATAGGTATTATATATATGTTATTAGGACTCTTCTACACTTGTATGTTTTTGTGCGATTTTATTCAAGATGCCTTTAGTGTTAGTTATCTGTCTCTTCCCACACTTACTGATCTACCCTTCCCTCCCATTACTTTCTCCATGAAACCCTTCCTGGAAAAAAATCTGAACATTAGTCCCTTTAAACCATGTATATAATTGTATTATATCCTTCCTCCCTTGTCATCCCATTTCCATAGTCCTAGCTAATTTCTATAGATATTTCTAAATAGAGCACACATTCTTGAAGATTTAAGGCTAATATCTAGAAATAAGAGAAAACACTCATTTGTATTCTTGGATCTGGATTACCTCACTCAGAATGATTGTTTCTAGTTCTTTCCATTTACCTTTGCATTTCATAAATTCATTTTTTGTGGTAGCTGAATAGTATTCCTTTGTGTAAATGCATTACATTTCATTATCTATTGCTCAGTTGATATGTGTCTATACTGTTTATATTTCTCCATTAGTGTGAAGAGAGCAGCAATTAACATGAATAAGTGTACCTATAATATAGAGTCCTGGTGATATCTACCCAAAGAACATTTCTGGAGTGGGCTCTTGACTATCCTCCAGAATTTGGCAGTAAGACCCTATGACACTTATGACATAGAACATGCTGGTATTTTCCTGGAAGCTTCATCCCGATTGAATTGTTTCCACTGTCCTAGAAGGTACTATTATGCTACTGGAGGAAAAAAAAGAATCACCATTCTTATGCAGCTATCAATTCTGCATATCTTACTGGCAAGATATGTCCACTGGTGTAATTATGACACAGATGTCACAGGAGTAACCAAATCACTTTCTGGTTAGATTGAAGACATACTCTATAAATCTGAAAACATCCCTGGTACTTGTATAAGAAACAAGAAATTCAAGTTAGGCAGGCTCAGGCCAGACAAAATTCCAGTATGAGAGGGGAGGTAGGCAGGAGCTCTTACTCCTGCTTAAGAAACTACTGATAGCTGCTGGAAGAATCAGTTTCCTTTAAGGACACTGTCAATGGTGGTTAGGCCATTGCAGTGCTATGGATGAGTAGGTCCCCACAAGCTCAACTGCTTGGTATGCAGTTGGTGGAATTGTTTGGGAAGGATTAGGAAGTGTGGCCTTGTTGGGGGTGATGTGTCACTGGGAATGGGCTTTGATGTTTCAAAAGTCCATGCCATTCCCAACTAGCTCTCTCTCTATGGTTATGTTTTAAGATAGAAGCTCTCAGCTACTGCTCCAGCACCATGCCTGTCTATGCTGCCATGTCCTCTGACATGATGGGCATGGACTTATCCTTTGAATCCTTAAGCCCCAATAAACTACTTCTATGAATTTCCTCGGTAATGGTGTCTCTTCTTAGTAATAAAAAGGTAACTAAGACAGCCAGACTCCAGTGAAGGCCAGACATCCAAAAGAATTATGTGCAGTGTAAACTATACTTGATAAACTAACAAAAAATAAATAAATAAAAAGGAAGAGAAGTAGGGGGTGGGTGTGGAAGGAATCAGGAAATGGGGTGAATATAATTAAGATGCATTATATTAAATTCTTAAAGAAATAGTAAAAATGAAAAGAGTAAAATAAATTAGCTGCATATGTAAAGAGAAATTACATTTAATGTATAATGTATTTATTTCTTTCAAATGCTTCTATTCCAATTTTTGAGTTTTCTTCTATTTATGTAAATGTAGTATGTTTTAAAACTTCATAATAGAAGAATACATAGGTGAAACTTTATATTGCAAATATCAAGACTGGGGCCTATGAGCTGATTAGTAGGTAAAAGCTTTTGGTGCTAAATCTGAGAGCCTGATTTTGATGCTGGGTACTGACATGGACTCCCCAAAGCTGTCCTTGGACCTGTATGGGCAACCCATTACATATGGTATAAATAAATAAATAAATAAATAAATAAATAAATAAATAAGCAACAGGTGACAGTTTTTCAAATGCCATTTAAATTTAGAAGTTTCCTTTCCTTCCCTTTCTGTGAGTTGAGACATCCGCTATTAACTCATCCTGAAAATTGTATTTTTGGACTTCCTCATTTAAAAAATGGTGACATTGCTATTTTAAAACTCATTGCTGTGGCAGAAGACCAAAGCTTCTCCATGCCCGGACAACTGTAACTTCTGTAGAGCTGAACTGGTGAAGCTGGAGGTAAGAGTTTGGTTCTGTTCTGTTCTGTTTTGTTCTGTTCTACTGCCCCACTTTCCTCCTACCTCACCGGATTTTGCTTTCAACTTTGCATTTAGCTTTCTGTGAATAACAAAGAAGGAATGTCTTCCAAGTTCTTGGTAATCATTAACCTCTTCAAGGCAATCATAACCTTCTGCCTCCTAGCAAGGATCTCTCTGGAGAAGTTCTGGAAGGATCATTCACCTAGGGCAGACAGGTCCAAAGCCAAAGGGCAGGGTGGTATCTGCAACATCCCAAGATAAAGAGTGTGTGTGGCCATATTACAGAACCCAATCAATGTCCCTGAGAGGTAGAGTAACCCTCAAGGACTTAGGAGATGCCCCTCTAGAAGAAATCTGGCAGAAGTTTCTGGTAGCATTCTTAGCCTCCTTCCCAGCCTTATCAGCTGGCTGGTATTTACTTTGCTTTCCCTTTTCTCTTGGTGCATGGATGATGCCAAGACATTTACACACTTGTGTACCTACAGAGGTAGACCAGAAGGCTGGACTCTGAGATAATGTTGTTTATCATTTCTAATTTCTAATGTGATAATACTAAATCTTTGGAGGTCTGTTTGTCTATGTTTCCAGACTGGGCTGCCACGTGTACCTGTGTGGGCTCGTGTGTGTGTGTGTGTGTGTGTGTGTGTGTGTGTGTGTGTGTGTGTGTGTGTGTTTGGATTTGTAGGTATTAGTTTACTTTGGATTTCCATAACAAAATAACAGGTTGATTGAATCACCATCCATCTGCATAAAATCCCAAGACTCTATAAAAAAACCTAAAATACAAAAAACACCCAAACAAACAAGAGCAAGGCCTTTGTGAGGTCATTTCTCTTATAGCTTCTCTCTGTGGCTTGGGGGCAATCCTCTTCTTGCTATGATCTCATGTGGCCCACCTTCTGTCTTGACTGTGTCCCAGTCTCTTTGTATTAGACACCAGTTACAGGGAATATGGCCCACCTAGATGACCTCATTGTACCTCAGTTTACTTCTTTAAGATCCTGTCTTGAAATGTGGTCACATTCTAGGGATATTGGGGGTTAAGACTTCAATATATAAATTTTGGAAGGACACAATTCAATCTGAGAAGGGAGGACACACATACAGCCATAAATAGCCTACATAATGTCTATAAAAATAAAAGATACTATATTTTTGATGGCTGATTGTTACTGTCAATTTGTCATGGAAACTCTCTGTGTCTCTGTGTCTGTCTCTGTGTGTGTGTGTGTGTGTGTGTGTGTGTGTGTGTGTGTGGGTGTGTGTTTACTCTTGCATTAGAGAGTTTCTAGAGATGTTTAGCTGACCAGCAAAGACCCACCCCTAATGTAGGTGTTATCATCCCTATGGGCCATGGACCATGAGCTAAGTACCAGCATTCTTCATCTTCTGGTTCCTAACAGTAGTTATGGCATGATTGGCTCCTCACATTCCTATACCATGTGGTCCCATGATGATGCATTATGCCCCTTCTCTCCCTGAATAATGACCCCCCTCGATAAACTCTGCATTCCTTACAGTGATTGCTTTTTAGCAAATACATTGTCTTAGCAAGAGAAAGGCAACCAACGCATGTAATAAATAAAAACATGTAATCTACTTTATATTTCATGCGTACATATGTATACCCACAGGGGGCTCCATGCAATGCTCATCAGATTCTGGGATACTGTCTTGTTTATGCTTGACACTTCCTCCTGTCTGTAGAGATTCTGAGCCTCATATTATCTAAAATAGTTGTGTCCATGTCTGAATCACATCGCCACACCATTCTCTCTTCACTAAGCACACACTGTAACTGTAGACTTCATGTTCTCCACTCTCCCCCAACTTTACTGTTTAGACCGACTGGACTCTGCAAAATGCCCAGCAAGATGGGCTCCCATGACCTTCTAACCTGTCCATTTCTGTCCAATAGGATGATATCGAAAGCATTTTCTCTCCAAGGAGATTTCAATCCTGTAGCCTGATAGCCTAGACAGAAAGATGTTGTAGATGGGGGCTATGGAGGGCAAGTGGGCTTTATACATTTGTTTTCCTGGACATTCCTCTATTAGAAAGCAGGAAAGGTGACCACAGCAGGAGTCTCTCACAGGGTGGACTTCTGTTTAGGCTGAGGAAGTAGGAACCCAGCCAAAGACCAGGAAAAGCCGGTGCTTCTGGTTAAAGATAAACTGGAAAGGCATTTTAAGAGCTGGTTTGTCCACTGGGAACAATAGATAAGTTAAAAGCCTGGGGATTAAGCCAAATTCATCCCTGCCTAATTTTGTTAGGCAACTGTAAATGACATAAAGAAAAAGAGGTAACTGTGGAGTACTTGAAAAGAGGTCTTCAAGGCAATATTGACCCTCCTCTTGATCTATCTTCAAAATAGACAGTTTGTCTCTCATGTTTATCCATACTTTACTTCATGAATTGACGTCTCCACATGTCAGCTATAGGTCAGTCAGTTTCTAAACAGCCCTATGTAGGTATTAGTTTATCTAGGTCCTTGCTATTCACAGTAGGGGATACCAGCTGCACCATCCAGAAGTGTGCAGCAAACATAGCCCCTTCAGTCCTACTCTGACATACAGAATCACATTCTGACCCTAATTAATTATGCCGAGTATTTACTGTTTTGTTTTTTGTTTTGTTTTTGTTTTGTTTTGTTTTTGTTTTGTTTTGTTTTTGGTAGGGTCTCATGTATCTCAGACTGGCCTCGAATTCAGTATGATCTTGAGTTTTTGATCATCCAACCACCACATCCTAAAACACTTTTCTGTAGTGCAGGTGACCCAAGTCAGTCTTCCTGCATGGTATGTAGGCACTCTATCAACTGTGTTAAATCCACGGCCCTCACAGTCTGTGTTTTGGCAGAATCTCCTTAAACCCTATTCACTCTAATGTTTATAACTCAATGACTCTGAAGGCCTAATGTTGCATTAGTGACCTTTCTGGCAGGTGACAACTGCATACGAAGAAAGTAGAAGATGGCTGTCCATGTAGCACTGTTTTCAAGCCGAACCTTTTTGCCAGGTTAGGAAAGAGAAGCACAGTCTTCTTCCAGTGTATAGTACATTGTGGATATTATCATTTGCCTTGTCATATCTATACATACTGTGTCTTCTTGAGTCAGTTACTTGGCTTCCTGTGACTCCACTTTGTCTTCTAGAAAAAGGAATTTAAAGCAGCACCGTAGTATAGTAGTACATGCATACATTCCCAGAACCTGGGCAGTAGACTGCAGAGGGTCAGGAGATCAAGACCATCATCTGTTAGACAGTGAGTTCTAGGCTAAAAGACTTTCTGAAAAGCAAAACAAAATTAATCAAAATAAAACCAAACCAACAAAAAATGTACTAATCTCAGAGAGCTTTAAATTGATTAACTCATGTGAAGTACTGGTGTACTCCCTGGTAGGCAATAGGAGCTTAATAAATGCTCAAATATTTAGGTTATTAGGCTGAGAATTGGTATGGTGTTTTTCCTTTAAAGGCATTGCCTGATTTTTTCAAATCACTGACACACTGTCTGTCTTAACGTTCTTTAGGTTATTGTTTAGAAAACAGACAAACAAACCAACAGCTTTCATTTGACCTGTGGGTGCTTTTGCACAGCAAGGACATGAAGTGTCTATTGTAATGGAGTTGGCAATGAGTAAGGATTGGGTTATGCACCGGGAGGATATGGGCTACAGGGGAAAATGCAGTATAAAGGGGGAGAGGAGATGGTGAATTAAAATTGATATTTAATGGAGGGAGCTTTACTGATTAGGGAATAGTTGAGAGACCTAACTAGGCAAAGACACGAGGAACTGTATAGCAAGCTAGTGTGAGTGTGGAGCAGGGGGAGGTTTTGAGGAGTACAGGTAGGTAGTGCAAAGGTCCTGAGCCCTGATCTTATCCAATATGTAGGAACTGTCTAGAAGACCATGACAGACTAAACAGAGTGAACAAGTAAGAGACAGCGCTCCAGTGGTGAGAGGTTAGGTTACCAGGCAGGGATGGTGAGGGCCTTGTTACTTTTGAAAGACTTGAGCCATTATAGGGTTTTAAGCAGGGAATGGATGAATATGTTATGCATTTCATGGAGAAATCAGGGTATAGCTATTGAATCCTGGAGGCAGAGGTGTTTGTGATGAAAGGTCAAGGGAAGAGTTGATGACATCTAAGGAAAGGAAAGAGGTGTGAGTGGTAGGGACACTTAAATTAAAGACAGTGTCTAGGACATTCACTGAATAATGGGATGTTCTTAGGTGGGGGACCAGATGAGAGGGAAGGCTCTAATGATGTTGAACTGCACAATTAGAAAAATAAAGTTGCTGTTTAATGGCTGGGGGGAGAAATCGATGTGAGGTAACCTAGGTGCCTGAATTTGGACACATGAAGTTCATTTCACTCAGCTGAAATCAAGGCTGATGGGAAAGAGGCAGGGGTAGCAGGCTGATGTTCAGAGAAGATTATAGTCATGTGACTAGATTGGCTCATTAGTTAATGAGGGTAGGCAGAGAAAGGGCATTTGGAAGATGGGGTTGAGGAAGAGGAAGTAACCAAGGTGATGGGGAAATCCTCTGTTAGGGTGGAGAAGAAATAGAGGTTCTGGAAGCCAAATGAAGAAATGTTTCAATGCTTTTGGACTGTTTGAACATGATGCAATTGGAAATTGGATGTTAGATTTAATCATAAAGAAACCTTTTGTGGCTTTTATGAGAATTGTTAATATGGAAGGAAGAACAAAACCAGATCAGACTTGGGTCAAAAAACAGTATAAGAAGAAGCACACACAATAAGAACAGATACAAACTTTGAAAGTCCTTTGAGAAATTAAAAAAAAAATGGAAAGGAGGAAAGCCAGGTGGGGGTGGGTGCTGAGCAGATGGGGGACATTATAGCATACTTGTATACGGTGAGGATCATACAAAAGGGCATAAGGATACTGTGAAAGAGGACTCACTCTTGGTGAGGAGACTGACCTACTACTGTCTATGTGCTATATAGCTAGTATTGGCTATCAGTCACCACTGTCAGCTTACCTACAGGCAAGAGGGAGGAGAGTAGGTCCATGGACATGGTACCAGTCTGTGGGCTTATGGTTGATATGCGAATGGTTCTTTGTCCCTTAATGCTATTTTAAACTATAAAGTAGGAGATGAAATACCATATAAAATGAATAAAGAGGAAAGGTTGAACGTTGAAGGAGCTCAACGAAGGTGAGAATGGAGAGCAAAGACGATGGGCTCTGGAATGGTGCCTGGCCATTCAGAATCCTCACTTGGAAAGTGAGGATTTCCAAGGCTTACAGTTTTAGGCTTACAGTCATGAGTTTAACGTGGAGCCAGGCAGCATTATCACTATGGGGTTTTGTCAGTCTGTTTAGGGTATCCAGGCAGAGATGACCCCTTTGCTACAGTCTCCCCATCATCTGTGGGCCATGTGATTCTTTGCTTCTGTATAGACGTGGGAATCAAGACTTTCATGACACCTAACCCATGGAGACCTTTCTTTTGAGAATAAACAACCCCTTGTTAGGATGCTAATTTTTTTCTGATGAGCGGGCATTTTTTTATCTTTATTAACTTGAGTATTTCTTATTTACATTTCGAGTGTTATTCCCTTTCCCGGTTTCCGGGCCAACATCCCCCTAACCCCTCCCCCTCCCCTTCTATATGGGTTTCCTCGCCCAATCCTCCCCCCATTACTACCCTCCCCCCAACAATCACGTTCACTGGAGGTTCAGTCTTGGCAGGACCAAGGGCTTCCCCTTCCACTGGTGATCTTACTAGGCTATTCATTGCTACATATGCAGTTGGAGCCCAGGGTCAGTCTATGTATATAGTCTTTGGGTAGTGGCTTAGTCCCTGGAAGCTCTGGTTGGTTGGCATTGTTGTTCATATGGGGTCTCGAGCCCCTTCAAGCTCTTCCAGTCTTTTCTCTGATTCCTTCAACGGGGGTCCCGTTCTCAGTTCAGTGGATTGATAAGCAGGCATGTTAATGGGATCCCTCCCCCTCAGTGGTTACTGCAGCTATTTCTAGGACTTACGGCATAGCCTCTGTGCCAGGATATAGCTTACTTTATTATTAATAACCCAATCCTTTTGTTTTCCTCGCAAGACTCAGGAAGTCTCTAAAAGGTTTATGTGGGCCAAATTCTTCTCCTTTCCTCTACAAGTCAACTCACATTCTTACCCAACCTCATGATTTTTTGGAACATGAACGCTAGTACTTTTTACTGAGCAGAGAGGAAATACACTAGCCATATCCTCTTGAAAACCTTTTGCAACCTCCTGTGGTGGATACAGGGGTGGTTTGGTGTTTCTCTGTTCTCCCCAGGCTACTGTTGGGAAGCTGACTGCACTCCTCAATCACTAATGGTCCTTGGCCTTGGCTTGTGGTTCAGCTATGTTCGCGTCATTGTCATTGGCTACATATTTCTCACCAGGCACAAGTGAAGGAAATACCCCGGGGGTTTCCCCACGGGTCTGCACTGAGTATGGCTTCCACTCCATCACACCCTGTACTTTTTCACACTTCCCCTCCCTCAAGTCTTCCCTGTTAATGCCAAGCAGGGACACTGTGTTCCAAGCTCATTAGTCAAGAATGTGACCAGACTGCCTCTGAAGAGGGTTTTCCCTGGCATGGTCTCTTCCCAATCACGCAAAAAAAAAAAAAAAAAAAAAAAAAAAAAAAAAAAAAAAACCTGAAAATCAGCTTGTCTTTTTAAGGAACCCACTTGGGACTGCAGAGTTGTCCCTCCTACCCCCCGACTTGGGGGTTAGGCACTGGGTAGATGAACTCAGAGGACTCTAGTGAATTCACTAAAGTGTCCAGTTATTGGATGGATGGCAGGGGACCTGGGTCTCTAGAGTAGTTTTCCTTGAATTCATTTCTTGAGATGGTTCCCAATTTGGCTTCAACCTGTTGGAGACGGTAGTAACCCTTTGAGTTCATTAACTAAAAGAAAGGACAGCCCTGCCTGCTGCAGAAAGGATCCTCACAGATCCTGAGTGCCCGTACTGGGCCAGGTGCTTACTCCACATGCCTCACCAATTGCTGTGTTCTAGAACTTTCTGGTGATAGAAAACCCCAAGCTCAAGCTGCAATCCACACCACACACACCTTGGAGGATGGCATGCTTTTCAAATCTCCCCGGATGATTGCACTATGTGCTCAGGAGCAAACCCTCTGCTTTAGACACTGGTTACAGACATGAGAGGATTTGCACCTGGGGATTGTTTTAAAATGAAGATTTTGACCCTGTGGGTAGCAGGGGTGGTCAGATCTCTTCCTTTCCCAAATGGTCCCAAGAAATGGTGATGTTGCTGTTCTGCCGGTTGACTTTAGAGTTGCAGGCAATCTGGTTGTCCCCTTACTCTCATTCTTGGGAGTCTTCATTATATATCTTTCTATTCTTTTTTCTTTTGGTTATTTTATTTATTTACATTTCAAATGTTCTCCCCCATCCTCATCTCCCCTCCACAAATCTCCCATCATATCCCACCTCCCCTGCCTTTCTATTATTTAAGTCACTCCCAATATACCATATAATCTCACCCTCTTTCTCTATCACTGCAAGGGTTGAGAGTGAGGAACTGAGCTGGTGATTTAGATCACGTGGTAGAAAAACTTGTACAAAGGTTTAGGTTCAAGCCCCAGCACTGCATAATCCAAACATAATGTGTTGGTTTGAATGAGCATTCCCCCCTCATAATCTTACATATTTGAATGCTTAGTCACAGAAACTGTACGCAATCTCCCACTAAATGCTTTCTTCTCTAAATTGTCTAATTGTTAGAATATCTTTTCACAGCAATAGAACAGTTACTAAGACACATGGTGGCACATCTCTGTAATCCTAGGACCTGAGAGATGGAGGTAAAAGGGTCAGAAGCTCACTCTTGAACACATAAGACACACTCGTCTCTGTCCATGTCTCTGCCTCTGTCTGTTTGTCTGTCTCTCACACTCTCACACTCTGTCTTTGTGTCTTAAATTTACCGCAGCACCTAGTATAGAGCATGGATTTCAGAGGCCCTTGATAAATGAATGGCAACAGGAGAGCCTGGGTCCAGTTTTGTTTGTTTGTTCGTTTTTGTTTCGATTTTAGGTGAGAGAAGAAACAGAAGTGATAAAGGGATAGCTATGGGGCGGGGGAGATGGTGAAATGGGTAAGAGTCTTGGTTGCACAAACAGGAAAGCCTTAGTCCTGATCCCAGGACCCTCATGAAAGCCAAATGTGGCACTGTGTGTGCATGCCTGCAACCCCAGTGCTGTGAAGAGGGGCAAGATAGCCACAGGGGCTTTGTGTCCACCAGACTAGCTTCAGGTTCAGTGAGAGACCTTGTCTCCAGAAAAGAGAGCAAAGAATGATACAGCAGGATGCCTGAAGTCTTCCTCAAGCCCCAATGAACAAGTTCCCATGTATGTATATACCACATACACATGTGGGCATATACCATATACACATGTGGGTATACACTATATACACAGATACTACAACCCCCATAGTTTTAATGATATTTAACTTGTCCCTGAAATCTTCTTTGACTGAAGAAGTATGTCATAGCTGCAGAAAGTCAAACTCCTTTCTAAAAGCAGGGCTTAGAGAACAATAGGACAATCTGTAGAATTGCCTTGAAATGTCTACTGCTCTGATAGAGATGGGTCATCAGTGTCCCAAGATTATGTTTCTAGGTCTGTGATGATCACTGTGATAATAAACTAGGTATAAAAAACAACAACAACAACAAAAAAAACCCCAAAAACCAAAATCTACAGGAAATTCCCATAAAGGGCATACACATGCTGACCTTCCAGCAGCTTCCTCAGCAACACAATATTGTATCACAGGCCTTAACTCACCGAGGCAGCCTCCTTACCCTTCACCACACCCAGGTTTCTGACAGCAAGCCTATAGAGCATCTTGGCAAACTCCTCATTTTAAGTTGAAATCATGATGACGTGTACTGTTAAAGACTTCGTTGACTGTCTATGGATGGGACACAGGGGAGAGATACTGCCAGCCTTTGTGTGATCCTGTTGAAAGGTGGTCAGACATTTAATGACAGTGGCTTAGTAAATACTCTGTGTGTGTGTGTGTGTGTGTGTGTGTGTGTGTGTGTGTGTGTGTGTGTGTGTGTTGGGGGTAGGGTGTCACACAGCACATGCATCTGTGCATGTGGTATTAGGAGTAGATCACAAGGACTCATGTTTCATATCGGTTTTAGTTCCAGGAGGCCGAGGCAGAGAAATGAAAAGCTCAAGGTCTTCAGAGCTCAAGTCGAGTCTGGACAATTTGATAAGATCCTGACTCAAAAATACAAAAATAAAAAGGGGTTTGGGGTCCAACTGAGTGGTAGAACACCTACGTGTCTAGGATGTATATCTTTAGTGTAATTCCTCAGTGCATATATCCCAGCACCACAGCACACACACACACACACACACACACACACACACACACACAAGAGAAAGAGAGCTATCTGAAGACACCCATTGCAGAAGGTAAGTGTCCTTCTATTCCTAGCTAGCACATCAATTAGGTAGAGACCGATCTGATTTTTTTTTTTTTGCTTCCTCCCAGTGATTTGTTTTCTTTTGACTAAAGGAGAAGAACCCTTTCCCTCTGAGCATTTCTAGACACAGTGGCAACGCTGTCAGGAAAGCAGCCAGTGTATAACGCATCTGCTGGGTTAAAGCAACAAGAGGCGGTCACTCTCTCATGTCTTCCCTCTTTCTTGAGAGACAGGGCTCTGAGTGATTGGATGTCTAGTTGACACACAGAAGAAGGAAGACAGGCTAGCATGAGGGCCTAAAACTTGAAGTGTTAGAAACAATGGTTTAGATCCAAAGCATAGGCAGGAATGCTAGTCTAAAATGTTCTGATATCTATGTTCAGGTACATAGGAAACTGTTGCAAATGAGTCTTTTGTTGCCTTTTCACAGAGGGCTCAGCCAGTAAAACGCTTAGCACACAAACATTAGCCTTGAGTTTGGAGCCCTAGCATTCATGGGAAAAGCCAGGCATTGCAGTCGATATCTATGATCCCAATTCTGAGGAGCCAAAGACAAGAGGATCCTACAGGCTTGTTTGGCTACCCAGTATGGCCACTTGACAAGCTTCAGGTTCAACAAGAGACTCTGCTTCAAAAAATAGATTAGCAACTTTATTTATAATAATAGCCAGAAGCTGGAAAGAACCCAAATGTCCTTCAACAGAGGAATGGATACAGAAAGTATGGTACATTTACACAATGGAGTACTACTCAGCTATTAAAAACAATGACTTCATGAAATTCTTAGGCAAATGGATAGAACTAGAAAATATCATCCTGAGTGAAGTAATCCAGTCACAAAAGAAGACACGTGGTATTCACTCACTGATAAGTGGATATTAGCCCCAAAGCTTGGAAGACCCAAGAAACAATTCACACACCATAGGAAGCTCAAGAAGAAGGAAGACCAAAGTGTGGGTGCTTCAGTCCTTCTTAGAAAGGGGAACAAAATGTTCACAGGAGAAAATACAGGGACAAAGAGCAGAGCAGGGACTGAAGGAAAAGCCATCCAGAGACTGCCCCACCTGGGGATCTATCCCATATGCAGCCACCAAACCCAGTCACTATTGCTGATGCCAAGAAGTACTTGCTGACAGGAGCCTGATACGGATGTCTCCTGAGACGCTCTGCCAGAGCCCTGCTGATACAGATGAGGATGCTTGCTAGCTAACCATTGGACTGAGCACAGGGCCCCCAGTGGAGGAGTTAGAGTAAGAACTGAAGGAACCAAAGGGGTTTGCAACACCATAGGAAGAACAACGATATCAAACAATTAGACTCCCCAGAGCTCCCAGATACTAAACCACCAACCAAAGAGTACACATGAAGCGACCCATGGCTCCAGCTACATGTGTAGCAGAGGATCTCATTGTCTGGCATCAACAGGAGGAGAATCCCTTGGTCCTGTGAAGGTTTGTTTCCCCAGTGTAGGGAAATGCCAGGGTGGTGAGATGCGAGTGGGTGGGTGAGAGTGGGAGCATCTTCATAGAAGCAGGGGGATGGGGGAGGGAGGATGGGAGAGGAGGGAAAAGGGATAACATTTGAAATGTAAATACATAAAATATCCAAGAAAAATAAATTTCAAAAAGTTAGGTTAGAGCATCAAACCACTGAACTGAGAATAGGACCCCCGTTGAAGGAATCAGAGAAAGAACTGGAAGAGCTTGAAGGGGCTCGAGACCCCATATGAACAACAATGCCAAGCAACCAGAGCTTCCAGGGACTAAGCCAGTACCTAAAGACTATACATGGACTGATCCTGGGCTCCAACCTCATAGGTAGCAATGAATAGCCTAGTAAGAGCACCAGTGGAAAGGGAAGCCCTTGGTCCTGCCAAGACTGAACCCCCAGTGAACGTGATTGTTGGGGGGAGGGCAGCAATGGGGGGAGGATGGGGAGGGGAACACCCATAAAGAAGGGGAGGGGGAGGGATTAGGGGGATGTTGGCCCGGAAACCAGGAAAGGGAATAACACTCGAAATGTAAATAAGAAATACTTAAGTTAATAAAAAAAAGTAATAATAAAAAAAAGTTAGGTTAGAAAGCACCTAATATTGATCTCTGGCCTCCATATGAAGGCCATACACGGTGCCCTCTCCCGAATACATAGATTCTTCTCAGAGATCTGAGTTTTCCACCCTAAACAGAGTATGTGGCAACCCTCAGTGAAGCTTGAGAATGGGCCTGAGGTGGTACGGGACTGAGATGCTGTGATTTCCACAGTTTCTCGAACCAGCTTCTCTGGTTTTGCCAACATCGTGGGCTCCTGTGCCCTGGTCAAACATCTGACGCTCAAGGGTTGTTTGCATTTCCACCACAGAATCCACCTCATTCCTCTCTTAGGATTAGAACGGCCCGGACAAAGAACAAACTGAACTTCCCTGCCACTTGTTTGCTCCGTGTTTTCCTTGGAGATTCCTAAAGTCTTTACTCCATGGACTATCTCATTTCCACGTCTTAGGAACATGAGCAGGACATGACAGCCTCCTTCCTGGCTTCCTTTTTCACATGTGGATCAGATAAAATAAAACTGTGGCTTTATTCCCAGTGTCACCAAATTCAGAGATGACATGTGTCCAGTTCCCAGACCTTCTGGCCATTTCCTCATTTATTGTTCTATACTAGGACAAAGTTGTCAACGTGCTTACCCCAGTACACACTGCCTGAGGGCAAGCTCAACGGCACAGAGAGGGCCAACAGTAACAGTCGATTCTTCAAGTTGAAAACTAAATAAACCCTTGGGGAAAACACAAAAATCAATCACTTTTAGTATGTATGTGTCTGAAATTGGCTTATAATTCTGTATACCCCATTTAGAAAAACCTAAAGGGCCTTAATATAATAAAGGATTTGCAGTGAGGGAGCCAAGGACGAGGGAAAGTGTGTGGCCGAGCAGACTGAAAGTCACCCGTGATGAAGGTACTCTGGGCCCACTCTTCAACTGCCGCCTCCCACCCTGCACTTTGTTCCACGCACGTAAGTCTTTCTTATCTGCAGTTTTCTCAAAAAATATATGTATACATATACACACACATATACATACAAACACATGCACACATACACACATACATGGATCTGATACTATTATCTTTCCTCCATTCTAGGCCTCTGTGAAATTTGATACATTTTTCAACTTGACCCAGCCCTCAATGGTACAGGGCTACAGTCCCAGCTGTTACAACGACTGAGGCAGGAGTTTATGATCCTCCTGCCTCAGCTCTGTTTAGTGGAAGTGGAGTGGAGTGGTAGATGCTCTGATCAAACGGATTGTCTTTAAGGAACTGGCAAGCATCTGGAGTTGAGGAAGTCAGGGTTTCCGTCTTGTGGTTTAGCATCGTTCTCTCCACTAGAACTCTTTTTCAGTTTCTGCCGTCCCACCACTACCCCAGTACCAGCCACAACTTCGAGATCTGCTCATCCTCCTTTTTCTCTTCTCCCCTCCCGTCCTCACCTTTTGAGACAGGGCTTCATGTAGCCCAGGCTTACTCTACAGTCAAGGATAGCCTTCAATTTTTGATCTTGTTTTCTGTCTCCACATATTGACTGGCGAGCTTGTGGACAGGTCCACCCCCAGGCTCCAATCTAGTGTATGTACTGAGAGCTAACCCTGGACTTTGTGCAAGTTAAGTAAATTGCTCTAAAACTGAGCCCTATGCCCAGCTTTGAATTAGTTCTTACAATTTTGTAATTTTAGAGGTCCTTTTGTCTGTAAACTTTGTTTCTACCCCATGCCAGTGATTCCTTTTGCTTTGAATAAGGAACTTTTTCCTCTGAGTGTTTCTGAACACAGAATACAGCCCATTCGTTGCTCTGTGGATTCGTCTGTGTTTGTAGGTGGGGGTTTCTGGCCATTTAGCTTCACCCAGGCTTGGAGCAAACTTGCTTTCTTTCTAAGGTTTTTAGAACATTAGCACTTAGATGTAGTGAGTTGAGCTATTCTGAGGTAGCTTTCACAGAAGGGATGAGGTGAGGCTTAGCTCCATTCTTTTGCATATTGGGATTGGTTCTTTAGACACAGTTCTTCAGGAGACTATTTTTTCTCTCCTGAGCGACCTTTATCAAAACTGTTGGATCCTGCATGAGGAAGCTGATTGTTAACCCTTTTGGCATGAGTGTCTGTGTGCCTTTACGCCACTATCGAAGAGTTTTAGTGCTGTAGTTTCATAGTCAGTTTTAACATTGAGGAATGTGTAATATTCAGCCTGATTCTTTCAAAATACTATTTTGGCTATTCAGAGTCCCTTAAGATTCCATATGAAATTTCAGGTTGGATTTTTTTTTCTACATCTGCAGAAACTATACTGAGATTTTCCGTGGCAGTTGTACTGAATTTGTAGATGGCTCTCAACCATCTACAGGTGTGGACACCTCTGAAGTATGAAGGATAGGATTTTTTCCCATCTTTTTGTATTTTACAATTAAGAATATAGTTATGTTCATGTTCATCTATGTGTGCTCGAATGTGATTTGTCGGTGGGTACCCACAGAGGTCAGAGGAAGATGTTAGATTCCCTGCAACTGAAGATACAGGCTATTGTGAGCCACCTGACATAGGTGCTGGGAACCGAACTTGCGTCCTGTTAAGAGCGTTAAGGATTCTTAACCAAGGAGCCACCTCTCTGCCTCCATTCGTACCTTTAGCTAAGCAGTCTTGCATTTATTTATTTGTTGAGTTATATATTTATTGTGTGCCTCTATATACGAATACACATGATGGACACAAAGTGTAGTCAGTTCTGTCCTTTCACCATTTGGGCTCCGGGATCAAACTCATGCCTTAAGAATTAGCAGCAAGCTCCCTCCCTCACCAAGCTATCCCACTGCCCTTTAATATTTTCTGTAATAAATTTGTTTTTAGTTCAGTGAACTGGTATTTTGCCTCTTTTATGAAGTGCATTCTTAAACTATTAATTTTTTTTAGTGCTATTGAAAATGCAATTGTTCTTCGGTCTTGTTAATGTGTATTTATTATTAATTTATTACATAAATGCTGATATTGAGGCACAGGGATATTCAGTGACTTATACTCCTAGCAGTAGCGTGTTATTACCTAATCATTATTAGTGATGCGAGGCTCAAGACCTCAGGGACCAGACCTTTACCTACCTGCTGCTGTTCCTGTACCAGGGACTCAGAATGGTGAATTTTGGCAAGTTTGTGGTGGAGAATTCAGGATTACTGTATTTTCTACACACACCGCCCACATCTTCCCCACCCCCTTTTCCAATTATGTTTATCCATGTTCTTTCTGAGAGAGAGACAAGTTCTAAATAACATACTTTCAGTGTTCAGTCTTCAGGAACTGGATGTCTTTTTATAGTACGCCTTCCTTTCTGATCTGGACTGGGAATGGTGCCTATTAAATTACACCTATTATTTCTTCCCCCTCCCTGCCACCCTTCTCTCTCTCATTTCCAATTTCCCAGAGTAATTTCCATAAATAATTGAAAACTGGCTTGCAGACATAGAGGTAAAAGTTTTAAACCGTGCTTTGCGATAGCAGTGTTGGCCTTTTGTTTACAATGGGCACGTCTGGGTGACACAAAGCTCCCTTTGTATGTGTAGCCTCAATAAACTGATGGTCTGAACAGAAGCTTCATTTGTCTCTTGGCAGAAGAGCAGCAGCCTGTTTGGGGAGCACGGCAGTCCTTTAATCATCTCTCATGAGCTCAGTTATCAAAATCTTAGAAGGACACATACAAATACCCTAACATATCACCTTTTGTTTTAAATGACCCAGTGGAGAATGTCTTAAATGGTTATCCTAGGATGGTGATTTGAAATCAACATGATTTGGAACACACACACACACACACACACACACACACACACACACACACACACACACACACGAGAGAGAGAGAGAGAGAGAGAGAGAAAGAGAGAGAGAGAGAGAGAGAGAGAGAGGACTCCTGAATATTCTGTAATTCTGTAATACTCTCCCCCATGCAAACAAGTGGGAAATAATTAAAGGAAATAATCTACGCTCCCTCACCAGTTAACGATTTAATGACAGGACTCTACCGGTTATCACTTTCTGGTACTCTTGTCTCCTGTTAGCAGTGGCAGAGAGAGAGACACAGGTTGAGTACTTTATCACAGCTGCCATACAGGACCTAAGACAAGCTGCTGTTAGCATTTTGTCTAGGCTCTGCCCCACAGTTACCTGGCAACAGCCAGGTATGCCTAACTCATTATAAAAGGGGCTGCTTGCCACCCCACCCTTGTTCTCTTGTCTTCTTGCTCTTGGTCTGTCCTCTCACCCCTGACCCCTCCCCCTCTCCCATTCCCCTAACCCTCTCTATGTTCTCATGGCTGGCCTCTACACCTCTCTCTCTCTCTCTCTTTCTCTCTCTCTCTCTCTCACTCTCTCTCTTTCTTTCTATGTCTCTACAATCCCCTCAACTCCCCTTCCCATGTCCTAAATAAACTCTATTCTATACTATACCGTCATATGCCTGGTCCCTGGGGGGGAAGGGATGCTTCAGCATGGGCCCACATACCTGTCTGCTCACCCACCAAACATATGCCTTTTCTCTTTATCCTTTTATAAAACACAACAATGTTAATTCCTTTTTATATGACGAAATCATCTCTTGAGTTAATATGCATCATATGTCACTTTTTATGTTGTTCTGATTCTGGTTGTCATGATCCTTAGGTGATTTTTTTTCATGTATGTGAATGCTTTTTTTGTTTGCTTATTCAATACAGACTTTTACACAGTAATTTCTCCTCCTATATGTGCACACACATACCTATATCCTTATTTATTTTAATATTTCATTGCATTATTTTCTATATGCATATGTTGAACCTATATTTTATTTTAATATAAAATATGAAAGGCATAGAAAATGGTTTCTTTTTTTCTTCGGTTCCTTTAAAGTTATCCCAGCACTATTTATTAATAGTTCATTTTGAAATGCTCCCTTCATCATCCACTAAATGTGGATATCTCTATGGGTTTATTTCTGGACATTCTATTATGGTCTGCTCATTTGTCTACTGGTGTAGCAGTCCGCAGTGATTTAATGCTTGTCATGATCAATCTTGATTGCAGCATTCAGATGTTCTGGTTTAATGTCTCTTTAAAACATATGACAAATGGTGAATCAGAACTTCTAGCAGTGAGAAAGTTACACGCTAGAGAGTCCAAAGTAAACCATGAAATGTCTATAAAATTAAATTAGCAGCGTCTCTGTTTCCCAGCTGAATAGAGTAGGGTTTTATAGGCTAATGCTTTCCCTGAAATGCAAATTTGGATAAATCGTACGTGCTTCTTATTTCTTAAAGGTATGTATTGGTTATTTTCCTCCTCGAAGCGATAATCTGGCTCAAGCAGGTTAAGGAGGGAAGGGACTGCTTTGGCCTGTGGTTTGAGGGTACAGTTCATTGTAGCTGGTGAAGTGTTGCAGTGAACATGACTGCACTGGCTGGAGTGTAAACAGGGGTCACACGCTGTACACAATAAGGAAGAAGGAGATGGACACCCACACTTCAGTTAACCTTTTGTTCTTGTTCATTCTGGGGCCTCAGCCCACGGGATGGTACCACTCCCCATCAGGGTGGGTTTTCCCTCCCCACCTTTGGAAACACCGTTGAAGGCATGCCCAGAGGAGTATCACCTATATGATCCTATATGATGTCAATCAAGATTAATGACCACAGGAACTCAGGAATTGCATAAATAAGACTCAATGTACTAGGAAGATGAATAGGTTTCTGATGGTAGCTGATGTTGTCTAGAGAGTTTTGATTTTCTCTCTCAGGGCATTTGTTGATTCTGGGCAAAGCTATAGAAGTTGGCTTACCCAAGCAGAAACCATCTCTTAAGGAAAGGAAAACACAGTTCTGACAATGATGCAGAGTTTGTATGCCAAAATGGAAGCTCATAGGGTCATCAGCAAACCCTTGGCTTTCTATGACGGATGTGTTCTGGCTTCTGGTGCTGTATGGGACACTGGTGAACAAAGACGGAAATACTAGAGGATAAAGCCTATTCTCGCATAGTCTTACGTTAGGGGGGAGTCACTATCGACCTTACCACAAAGCCAAACTGACCCAAAGATCTCATAAAGGAAATAGGGAGATTGTTAGGGGGAAGGAAGAATCAATTAGAGTGACTATAGATCCTTAATGAATCATATGGGGAGGCATAGAGATAACTCATCGTGCAAACAGGCAATGATGACTGATAACAACAGAGAAACCACGCAGCAGATGGAGACCCTCAGATGACCAATCCACCAGTATTCTTAGACAAGAGCCCATAGCAAGATAATGGTTATTCTGTTTGAGAAAATTAAGAGGTGAAGGACAACACGGAGGCTCACGTGTAGGGTTTTAATAGGTTACACAGGTCTAACCTATTAGGTGCTCAGTGAATGTTTTGTAAGTGCAAGATTTATTCAATCTCAAACAAGATAAACACATAAAAAGAAAATTAGAGTGAAGCTTAGCTAAAGTCGAAGTCACAAAATGGTTTCAGTATTTCATATTTATTGCATTTTTAAACATGTATTTGTTTGCAGGACTGAGAATTGAACGCAGAGCTTGACCCCTGCCAGATCTGTTGCCTTTAAGGAAATAAGAAACAACATGGGAAACCTCGTCTCATCAGAAGTTAGGAAAGCCAGAAACTGAATGAACACCACTCTTGAGAGTTTGAAGGGAAATAGCTCTAACCCTAGGATACTACATCCAATCAACACATCCTTCAAAAGTGAAGGAGAGGGCTGGCAGCATGGTGCAGAGGATGAATGTGCTTGGCCCTGAGCTGGAACAAAGTGTGAGTATCTAAACCCACATGGTAGGGAGTGAGAACTCCAGTAAGTTGTCTCTTGCCATTTATGCCTGTGCTGTGGCTTATGCACACACACACACACACACACACACACACACACACACATATACTCACATTAATATACATATCTACACATACCATATATATGTATATATATATATATGAACACACAGAATACATACCCACATGAACAAACACATATGCACATATACACAAATACATAGCTATGCACATGTACATATTCAGACACTCATATACATGTTAAACAAATCCATATAAAAAAGAATGAAAGTAAACTATATGTTTTCAGTCAAAAACAGTGAAAGAATTAGTAAATGAAAAAAAAGAAAGAAAAAGAAAAGAAGAGAAAAAAAATGAAAGGCCACACTAAAGAACTGTGAGGCAGATCCTCAGGCCTGAAGAAAGTGATTCCAGATGCAAACGTGGAAACACTGGAGGAAATGAGAAATAATGTGATGGGAAAATATATAGAAATGTAAATAAATGCTGACTGCACAGAACAGTAATGTTAGTGTCTGTTGGAGTTTAAATTAGACACAGGGATAGGAATGCATGACTGTGACAATGTAAGTGGCTTAAAAGACAGGATTGGAACATTACAAACAGCATCAGAAAAAGGAAGGGTGGCAATTATACCAATGCTCTAAGACCAGTGGTTCTCAACCTTCCTAATGCTGCGACCCTTTAATGTTGTGGTTGGAGACCCTCAACCATAAATTATTTTTGTTGCTACTTCATAGCTGTAAATTTGTTACATTATGAATTGAAATGTAAATATCTGATATGTAGGGTAGCTGATATGTGACCCCTTTATGAGCCACAGGTTGAGAACCACTGCAGTCTAAGCTGTAAAGGGCCTTTGGTAACCCCAAAAGGAAAACTTAGAAATCAGCAAGCGAACAGAGGAAAATGTTGAATAACAAGGAACATTTCAGCAGGAAGTTGGTAGAGAGGGAAAGATGTCAACTGGGAAACCAGTGAAAGGACAATTACATTTGAATTTAAGCCTACTCATAATTTTGTAAAATGTAACTGAACTAAATACCCATGTAGTGAATGATAACAATCAAACTGAATATGTAATACCAGGCATAGGACAACGTGGTGGCCAGGACACAACCAATCTCTCTTATGAGTGTGTGCACAGTAATTCTTTATGAGCTATGAACAAGGGGGACACAGTAACCCAAAAAGCAGCAATGGACTGCACTAAGTCCAGCTTATCACATATTCCTGCAGGGGAAAGTGGATTGCTGTCAAGATGGGGATGAATCATCTTATACCTAATATGAAGACCATAAACAACCGATACTCTGTGTTTCAGGTAGGAGCGAGGCAGTTCATTCCCAGAGCACACAGCAACTGAGAGGCTCCTGTGTTCCTCATGCTGAGATCGCAGTCCTCTTCATCATCCTTTTCTTCTCCTCTCTTCCTCCTCTGCCTTCTCTTCATCCTTCTTCTTTTCTCCTCCCTCCTCTTCCTCCCTCTACTTCTCCCCCTTCTCCTCCAGATGCCTGAGGACAGAAGCGAAGAACTGTTTTCCTTCCCGATCAGTCCATCTTCCCATCCCACTCTGCACCCCTGTCGCAGGCAGTGGTAATGTGCCATCTTCCCTGCTCTCCTCCTGAGTTCGGCTAACAGGAGACTCCAGCCAGGGTGAAGAAGACCTTTGTTCCCTTCCACGGCACCCCAGGGAATAGTGACACAACTCAAGACATACAGTGCTTCTTAGTTGCTGAGGTGCGACTTCTAGCCATTGACTCATCATAGCCCTTTAGGCCGATCAGTCCCTTGCTCTTAGCCTAGGTAATGGACAACCCTGGGTGGTTTCCTTAAACTCATCAGACAGATTTCTAGTCTCCCTTCCCACAAACCTCCCCTTCAATCCTCCTTTATATACACCAGGTTTGTTTTTTTTTTAATTTCAAGGACTCTCACTAACATTCTTCCAATTTATATCTCTATTCAGAACATTTGTTACTGCACTCCTCAACTTGGCAAGTGTCACTACCACAAGAACTAAAGCAGGTGCCCAGGTGACGTCCTGGTGGAATCTTTCTCTTCCGCTTCATAGGCCATGCCAATGGAGTTCTTTCCCTTTAACGTTCTATTCGCCATGCCTGCGAGCACAGCTTTCCTGGTTGCTCTTTACAGTGCTTCCTGATGTGACTTCCTTTATGGGTGCCAGGAAGACAGAACACATCAACTACTTAGAACCCTTCAGTGTACCTCCCTCATCTGATTTCACTTGACAAAGGTTCAAGAGCACAACGTTCTATTCAACTATGGTGTCGTAGTTCTTTATTGTTGATTACAACTGTCTGCCTCTTCTGTACACAGTATATAAGGTAAATTTGGCCATAGATATTTCTGTATAGGAAAAATACAGTGTACATCATAGAGTTGGACTATTCATGGTTCCAGGTATTCATGCACTCTCTTCTTTCTGGATGAGATTGGAACCTCCAGGAGAGTGGAGGCTTCACCTCTTTGGTTCAGTACCGAACATATTACAGTAAAGCTGTGTGTGATGTGCAGTGTCAGGGAAAGTCTTGCTAATAACGTTGAACACGGGCCTAAATGAGCAAACTGCCATGCTAGGTAGAGAGCCCTGTAATTTCAAACACCCAGTGATGAGCCTGTGCTTGATGCTTTAAAGAAATAGCAAGGTGGCCAATGTGATGGAAAAACACAATCAATGTGGAGAACCAATCAGTTAGCTCAGAAACGTGCAAAACACTTGGGTTCTACTCTGGGGATGATAGCCAGCCTTTGGGAAGGTCTAAGCAGAGTACAAGATGAGCTGATGCATGTTTTGAAATGATCATCGTGGCTCTGTATTTAGAAAATTTTCTCCAACAAGGGCAGTGACAGTACAGGAGTAAGTGGGGGAGGCTAAGAGAGGGACGGAGGGAGGGAAGACAGGGTTGCTAATCCCTACCATATGGGATGCAGCTAAACAATTTTTAATGGAGTATAAGGATCTCAGTTTCGGGGCACAGTTGAGCCACACTGTCTAGGACAAGGCATGCTACATGTTTACTGGCTGCATCAGTTATTTTCTACTGTTTCTCTTACTGCGAAGAGACACTATGACCAAGGCATTTAATAAAGGAAAGCATTTACATGGGAAGTTTGCAATTCCAGGGTGTAGTAGAGTCTATGACCATTGTAGCAGGGAGCATGGCAGCAGGCAGACAGGCATGGTGCTGAGCAGTAGCTGAGACAGCAACACACACGTGACTTGCCACATGAGACATCATCATTAAATGACAGGGATTGAGCTCCAGCTTTGTGACTCTTATCCTCAATCTTTTATTTCCATACTGTGTTATCTACCTGGTGGTCTCCACATTTTCACTTTCATTATAGAATATTGATTTTGGAACAGCTTTTATTTCTCTGAAGACTATTAAAATATGGCCCAACCCTGAACCACCATGACTTTTAAAGAAACGTAAGTGGTAAAATTTAGAAGTAATTCCTCATGTATGTTCGATGGCTGTTACCACAGTCACCATCATGACCACCAGCAGCATCAGCATCAATGACAAAACCAAAAGTTAACGAGCACTGGTGAGGACATGGAGAGATGGGATCCCTCATTCTGTGGATGAAAAGGAACACTGAAGTGAAGCTACTGCTATAGAAACCAGTGGCGATGCCTTCAAGAAACTAAGACTAGAATTATAATTGTCTAGCAGTTCCACCTCCTAGTAATTGTCCAAAGTAATTAAAATCATGATCTCAAAGAGATCTCCAAACTACCAGGCTCATGGTAACATTAGGCACAGTATCCCAGATAAGAAAACAACCTAAGTGCCCATGTGCAAATGGGTGAATCTATAACACCACCCACAGAGAGAAAGAAACACACACACATGCACACGCGCACACACACACACACACACACACACACACACAAAGAGAGAGAGACAGAGAGAGAGAGACAGACAGAGACAGAGACAGAGACAGAGAGGCTAGAATTGTATTTAGACTTGAAAGTGATCCTGCCAGATGCAAAGCTATGGATGAACCATTCACAGAAAGGCAAGCATTGTCTGATTACAGTTATGAAATATCTAAAAAAAATCATACAGAAAAGCAGAGAGTGAACAGTTGTCCTAAGAATAAGAGAAGGAAAATAGGAGTTGCTATCCACAGTATAAATTCTTTATGATACAAGATGCCTAAATTCTAGACATCCCCATCACATTGAGCCTATATTTACCAATATTGTATTGTCCAAAATCTATTTAGACTTTGGACCATGTAGGGGGACTCCTATAATTTGTAACAACAAGGATGAATTTGGAGAATATTGTGCTAAATGAAGTAAGCTAAATACAGAAGGACAAACACCACATGATCCTACTTATAGATGGAATCTCACAAAATTAGCATCAGACATATAGAGAGAATGGATGTAGGAACTTGGCATCCTTTCAGGTAGGTGGAAAGAACAGGTATTCAGCAGGGTGACCATAGTCAGAAGCAATATATTAGAAATCTCAAAAGAACTAAAAGAATACATTCTAACTACTTTACTGTAAAATTTTAAGTAACTTAAGTGGCAGCTATATTAATTCATGTGCTTTGATCACACGATGCTGACCACACAGAGAGAATTAAGGCATGGTGTCCTGTTAGTGTATGTAACTATGGCTTGTCAATCAAAAATAGAATAAACACAAATAAGCAGACATAATGCAAGTAGAAATGCACTGCTGCGGAGAGGAGCGCAGCAGCTGCAGAGACCATTGATTTGCAAGGCTGGTTGCAAGCCTGTGGCATGCCCTCATAGACTACAGCCCCAGCCTGACCAAGTGGATGAGGTCATACTTTCGGGTCATTGCTGGTGTTCCCAAGCAGGCCCTGGACTAGTAAACACAACATAACACACCACACACACACACACACACACACACACACACACACACACACACACACACACATACACACACACCTCTGCTTGCTGGGTTGCCTTTCCAAATCATAAAGGTGACATCATTGCTTTCTTTCTTTTCCATACCAACCAGTCTTGTTCTTTGTCTCGCCGTCCCTGGGGCTTCTGGGTAATTCTTCCATCAGTGTTCCCCTGTGTGTTTTGAACAGAACTCTGTAGAACGATGGGTTTAGTATCTTGCCTCCATGTTCCCTTGGATACTTTTCTTTTTCAGACTTAATGTTCTGACTATTTTCAATTGCCTTTGAATGGGCTTGAAAAGAAACTTCAAAGAGGCCATTTGGATTGTTCTCAAATGGCAGACAGCAATAGTATCCACCTAGGACGAGGGGAATCCAGTGTTGAAATGTCCAGGCCCCCTTCCTTCTCTTTGAGGGGGTCTTTCCTGAGTGTTTCCACTCCCTCCAGTGAGAACACACAAAGAGGTCCCTGTGTGAAGCAGACTCAGCCTTCCACACATCTGGACTGTGTCCACAGTATGCCTGCACAAAGTGTCTGCAGGAGGACCTATGTACCCCATCCCTGAAGCTCATCTGGCAAAGAGCTGTTGCTTGGGTGAAGCGTTGCGCTGCCTGTTAGACTCTCCCAGCTCAGTGTCAGTCAGTCCATTCCACTAGAGGAAGCATGTCCATGAAACTGAAGGTTCCTTCCTGCAAACCGGGCTCCAAGCTCTGTGCCACCTGGCCCTTCCTGGAGATGACAGTTTTAATTACAATGAAACATCCACCCATGTCCATCTCCTTTTTTTTTTGTCTCCAGCTTCCTTGTGGGTGTGTCCAACTTGGCAGCCAAGTGGCAAGTCTCAGTGAGGTCATCATCCTGGACTGCAGTGTCACCCTCCCATCTCCTCCTCTCACCTGTTTATTCAGATCTCAGTCACTTCTTAGGTGTTCGGCTAAAAGAGCCAGCTCAATCTGAAAGAGAAAAAAAAATTGATGGAAGAACGCTACTTTTCGTTAGCCTGATGCAAACATTGCCGATTTTGACTGTGCTTATCTGTAAATACCAAGAGATTGCAATCTGGACTCATCACACTATGGCAGGCCATGGGTGCTCTCAAAGAAATTGGGAAAGCATTTAAAAGGAAACAGGAGATATCCATAGAAATTGTCTCGAAACAAACACCACTGGGGACAAGGGCTTGTTGCAAAAGTTAGAGTTGTCGTCTTTTATTAGACAGCCTTTACCTGTAATACAGAGGAACTTAGTTCTAGACAGGCCTTTCCATCATGGTCAACTGGCTCCATTTTGTTAGGGTTTGACATAAGTGACTCTGATTTGGTACCAGCAACTTTCACAATAATCCCTGCATTTTAAGTGTACCTTCTCCTGGGAGCTTGGTTTCCGAGGTTCAAGCTGTCATGGTGTCCATTTTACAATGACCGTGGTAGATACACTCGTGGTTTTGTTAGGGTTTTGGTGAAGTATTTCTTCCAGGGATGTTAGCAGACATAGGCTGTACTGCTACAGCCGCAATCTGATCTTTGCACACACAACCATTGCCTTTGCTGAGGACTATGTGTCTTGTAGCTGTGGGATCGTATTCCCAGTGGAATGAGGGTAAGCTGAGTGTTTTCTAATTTTCCGTGTCTATTTGCTCTTTGCAGGATAACTTGAAACAGTTGTTAATCTCAGAAGATTAATGGCCTAAAAAAAAAAAAGCCAAAAAGGTTGGCTCAATAGAGTCTTATTGTCTTCAGTTCCCACAGAATAACTTAGCCATTACCCTAAGACCTCCTGCTTACTTAAGCTTTTATAAGGAGTCTGTGCCTTCATAGGTAAACATTTGGTTTTGGTGGAGATTGCTCCATATACATGTGATCATTGTGTGTTGAGAGTAGGGCTTTCTGTGATCCAGCTGCCCACTTCTACGTCTGTAGCCAAAGGAAACAAAATCAGCACATCAAAAAGATCCTAGCGTGCCCAGGCTTACTGTAGCCCTACTCTCAACAGCGAAGCTATGGAAACAACCAAGCAGCCCCTAGCAAAGGATGAACACATAAAGAAAGTGCCACTCAAAAGTACATAAGAGGAGCAGAATGTCATAGTTTCCAGCAAAAAAAAAAAAAAAAAAAAAAAAAAAGATGTAATTGAAGGTCATCATGTTAAGTGAAAGGCACCAGGGGCAAGATTTTCTTTTTCTTTCTTTCTTTTTTTTTTTTTTGTCAGAATATAAAGCTCCTAAACTTACTTCCTGAGAAGATGAGTTTGGTTGATGGTATCTGGGAGGGATTTAGTTTTCTTAAAGGGTGTGGCTCTCTGTAGGTCAATCTTGCTCCAGTGGATGTCCTCACCCAGGTGTATATGGATAGCAAATTGGATTTGAAGTATTATTTAAAAAAAAAAAGAAAGGACAGAAAAAAAAGGACATCTGGGAAGAGGTAAGTGGAGAGGCTGGAGTGAGCATAATCGAACTGTATTGTATGCGATTCCCAAAGGATTAATAAAAATATTTATGTTAAAAATCGATCTATTGACTTTCAAGTTATCTTAATTTTTTTCTTATATAATTTATGAAGTTGCCTATCTCTCTCATTGCTGAATAAAACCCATCTGTGGGAACGCTGAAGAAAGAAAGCTCTGTGGTAAATCTTGATTGCATGGTGTACTTTTATTTTTAGGAAGATCAAGGGTCTGTGGCCTATTGTAGATGGGGCAGGCACCAACTGGTGTTTAGTGAGAAATTTTCTCTAAAATCAGGCAAAACAGTATCTCTTACTTTTCTTTTTTTCCTTCATTTTTTATTGGATATTTTCTTTATCTACATTTCAAACGTTATCACACTTCTTTCCTGTTTCCCTCCAGAAACACCCTATCCCATCCCTCTACCTCCTGTTTTTATGAGAGTGCTCCCCAACAAACTTACTCTGCCTCCCTGCCCTGGCATTCCCCTACACTGGGGCATCAAGCTGCCTCAGGACTAAGGGCCTCTCCTCCCACTGATGCCTGACAAGGCCATCCTCTGCTTCATATGTGGCTGGAGCCATGGGCTGCTCCATGTGCACTGTTTGGTTGGTGATTTGGTCCCTGGGAGCTCTGGGGCATCTGGTTGGTTGATATTGTTGTTCTCCCTATGGGCTTGCAATCCCCCTCAGCTTCCTCAGTCCTTTCTCTAACTCTTCCATTGGGGACCCCATTCTCAGTTCAATGGTTGGCTGTGAACATCTGCTTTGGTATTTGTCGTGCCCTGGCAGAGCCTCTCAGGAGACAGCTATATCAGGCTCCTGTCAGTATGCACCTATTGGCATTCTCAATAGTGTCTGGGTTTGGTAGCTGCATGTGGGATGGATCTCCATGTGTGGCAGTCTCTGGATGGCCTTTCCTTCAGTCTCTGCTTTACTCTTTGTCTCTGTATTTCCTCCTGTGAGTATTCTGTTCCCCCTTCTAAGAAGTACTGAAGATCACTCTTTGATCTCTCTTCTTCTTGAGATTCATGTGGCCTGTGAGTTGTATCTTGGGTACTCCAAGCTTTTGGGCTAATATCCACTTATCAGTGCATAGCATGTGTATTCTTTTGTGATTGGGCTACCTCACTCATGATATTTTCTAGTTCTATCCATTTGCCTAAGACCATGCCTTTTCTATAAGCCCTCCACTGGTTCTTTTTGGGACTTCTGTATCCTGTCCTACTAAGAAACATAGGCCTGATTTAATTGAGTCTCCAAATTCCTAACAAAGGAGTCAGGAAGAAACATGGCTCTGTGTATGATAAGAGCTAGCATGTGTACTTTTTTTTCTTTAAGAATTCACTGTAACTAGCTACATTCTTGATGGGCTTCTTTTAAACTTATTTTGCCAAAAAGCATAAGAAAGTTATAATTTTATCCAAGCCCATGTGGAAAGCAAAGGCTTGCTAAGTTACTGGGGTGTGAGGAATGGCCAGTTGCCTCCTTCTTTCATGCTTTTGGCAAGAGATCCGACTCACTGAGAGAGGTACCCAACCACTTCCGCTCTAATTAGGAGTTACAAAATAAATGAGAGAATTCAGAACAAAAACATATGCAAATCAGCCACCGCCAGGGGACAGATGTGAAGTGTGAAGTAAGCACTCTAACTCCTCAGACTTTAAACTGAAAACTGCAGGAACAGAACGTTGAAGGTCAGTGAGAAATGTTTTAGATTTCAGTCTGCAAGTCCTATACCAGATTGGATGGGTCTACATACTTGTATACCATACCTTCATCCTAAGACCACAGCTACTGTTCTGTGCTAATTGTTATTGGCTGATTATTTGAGATCATGTTAAGATTGTCCTGGGAAGATAATAAAATCTGGTTCGTGTTTATTTACCTCCCCAGCAGAAATTGTGATTAGTTGTGGTATCAAAGCACACAAAAAAAGCTTGGTCTCTGAAACTCAACTTCCTCAACATGTATGTTTATGTGTTTATGTCAGAACACAAAACATACATACATCCACACACATCAGTGCTGGTGGGAGTAGGTTAACTCGATTACTCCCCTGATATACCTTCAGTCATATGTGATGTGTGAGAGTCTACGTGCCAGGGACTCAGTAGAAAGCAAGGTGGCATTTGGGGGTTTCTCCTGATTATGGTTGGTATTGGAGGGATTGTCCTTACACACACAGGGTTAGACTGGCCATCCTCCTAACACACTCCGTCTGTTTCAGTGTCTCTGTGAGCTGCTCTCACTCAGCACGGACTAGACTCTTATTTGGAAACCTACTCAGATGGCTTCAAATTAGTGGTGTTTCATACACTTCAGGGAATTGATGGAGCGGACACATTAGAAATATATTCCCATCCATGTCTCTCAGTTATTCTGAGATAGGTATTTGCACAAGTCCAGTTCTATGCTGTAGAGACATGATTAGTAATGCCAAGTCAGCTGAGTCCTAATAACAATGACGAGATCTGACCGCAAGTCTAATGGGCCTAAGACATATGAATATAACTGATAGGCTCAACTGTTGTTAGGATTTGACACTGTAGTCTGACTAGCTATCTGTCATATCTCACTCACATGAAAAGGGGAGTATATGAGCCTGATGGTTCAGGCCTGCAATCCAAGCATTGGCAAGGTGGAGGGGTATTGCTAGAGGATCATGAGTCCAAAGGTTCAAGGTCAGCCTCAGCCTTATAGGAAGTTAGAGGCCAGCTTGGAGCATCTGAGTCTTTGCTTTAAAAAGTTAAGAAGATGGGCTAGAGAGACGGACCAGTAGTTAAGCATACTCTCTGCTCTTAGAGACCCAGGTTTGGTCCCCAGAAAAAGCTCACAATTGTCTGTACCTCTGGTTCCAGAGAATATATCACCTTCTTCAAGCTCCTGTGGTCACTGCACACATGTGGTATACATACATATCGGCAGACAGACACTCATATACACAAAATAAAATCATCTTTTAAAAAGAGACGTTATTTATTAAATTTATCTCTGTATTTATCCTCTAAGATAAGTGTAGGAACTCCTTTGCAGAATAGCCGTAGCCTGTCAGGTTCTTAAGCCACAACAGATGAAGGTGTATTGGGATCATATTAAAAACCACAACCACATCAAGACCCAGAAGTCTTTGGTCCCACTGGGATATCATTAGGACCCTAAACTCCTTAGAAAGCTTCCCTAGTAAAGTTTTTTATGCCCTACTCCTCAGGACAGTGTCCTGTTCCTTCCCCTTCCTGTTCACATCTGGCTTTTCCAGTTCCCTCTGCGCTCCTCACTGATGTCATCCTCTCTGACCTCTGCTACTGATGGTTTGTAGCCCTCGCTCCTTTTCTCTTTCAGTTCTACGTGTCACCAACCAGCTTTGAGGTCTTGCTTCTGATGACCCTACTTCCCATTTCGTTTTGCTTCCCAATTTTGTAGTCCTCAGGCTTGTTCCCTTTAGGGTACCATGACGGAAGGGTATTGCAATACCATGTCCCACGCTTGTGCTTGAAATTCCAAACTAAGCTGAGCCTCAGTTACTTGTCTCTCTTGTCCCACAAGAAGTGAGATCAATTGTGTTCCTCTGGGTCCTGGTCCAGAAACTTTTCCTGTTCTTCTTGTATATGCTTAGCATCACATGTGACTGTTTCCTTCCTGATGCCATTTGGATCTTCAGATATGCACAGGATGCTGGCATTCTTGCGGTCATGTGATTTAAGTTGTGTGGCATTTACCTCCTATTTTCATGTCTTTTTATCCTCTGCAACCTCTTAAAACTCTAAAAGCCTATCTTTCGCTTCTCCAAACCCCCATTCTTATTTTAATGATAGAATTATGGCTTCCTCTTACCTGGTCCTCCACAGTCATGCCAGATGAAGTCATCTAGATTTCTTTCATGGATGCGTCAGCTCTCTGCTTCTTGATTCTCTTTGACCCCATTAAGGGTGCTGCAAATGGAGACGCTCTTCTCTTCAGTCATCTGGAGGGCAGCACCATCCTTTTTCAGTAGAGCAAGAAAATACTGAGCTCCTATTCATCCCTGTTTCCTCATAAACAGGGAAGTATTAGGACTTCATTCTGACTCTTAACGTGACCGCCCTTGACAGGAATAGCAGTGCTGTGCTACATACAGTCTGCGAGAGATCTTGCGGAACGGAAATGTCAGAGGCTGGTTACCAGCAATGTGGCAGAGGCTGCTATTCATGTTTCCTGGTGAATTAAGTTGCAAGTTGTATTATCTGGAATTACTACACCGAGTCTCAGAAAGCATTCAAAGTGGCATGCAGAAGGGGCTATAGGGATCACCGGTTAAGGAGATGCTAGATGCTGATGTAAGGAAAAGCAAGTGATAGATCTGACTCCTTAGAGATGTGCACCAATCAAATGTGGAGGCAGAACTGTGGATGTTTACTATAAAATGAGAGAGGTCAAAAACATCATCAAGAAAGTACTTGATGTGTGTTTTAAAGTTATGATGTTAAGGGTGGATAGAGGGAAGAGAAAAGCCTCAGTAATTAAGAGTACACCAGGGAATCTGGTACCCTTTTTTGGCTTCAGTGGCAACCAGAACACATATGCAGATATCCATGCACCGACATACACCAATACAGATAATTCAAACTAATAAAAGAAAGAGGTGGTGTTAATGAAGGCCATGAATTTGCACCTTGAGCCATCGAGCACCAAAATTAGCAAGGCATATGACACCCAGAAATCCAGATGTAATTAGCTACATTTTAAGTCAGAGTTAAAATCCATTTTAGCATCATTTATTAAAAAAATTAATAAAGAGTGAAGTAAAAGAAAAAACACTTTAATAGGTTTTACCTTTATTTATTGTTTTATACTTTTCCTTTTGAGGAAAGCTTATATGAATTATTAATATAAGTGTATATTTTTTATTTATTAGGAACTATGCATATTGAGTAGAAAAATAAGTCTTATACTCCAGAGGCATCATGGGGATAATCCAGACACTTCAGAAGCATCATGGGATAACCTAGAGAGCAACATCTCTAAGTGATTCCTCTAAGGCAACAACAACAACAACAACAACCCTTTAGGTGTAAAGGAGACACACCAGTGTGGGTGACATCAGCTCTCAAGAGCTGTGAGCCTTAGGAGACATCTCTCTTCAAAAATAACCTGCCTATTTTGGGGTGAAGGAAATGAACTGAGGAAGGGGTTGAGGGTGAGATTTTTGTCAGAAGTAAATGAAGTACTTTTGCTAAAATAAAATGTGAATTATTAGGGGTTGGGGATTTAGCTCAGTGGTAGAGCGCTTGCCTCGCAAGCACAAGGCCCTGGGTTCAGTCCCCAGCTCCGGAAAAAAAATATGAATTATTATCAGAGGTTACACATAAAATCTCATCTCATCATTCACTCTCTTACAGGGTAGTATAACTCTGTGTGACATGTGTTGTATCATGTATGGTCTCTGAGGCTTCTCAGCAAAGAGCCATGGAAAGGTCATGCTGAACAGAAGAATTTCCCAGGATGAAGTGCAGCTATGCTTTTTTTCTTCTCAGTTTGGGGATGCTCTCTTCAGGAGAGAGGCAAGGCACTAATTGTCACCAGTGCATACACTATGTACAGGTCATTCTTGGAGTGACACATTCCAAGGCAATTTGGACTAACACACACACACACACACACACACACACACACACACACACACACACACACACACACACTGAGCCAAATAATTACTTTCCTGTGGCCCTAAGCAGAGTCTTACACAAAACCTGAATTCTCTGTGACTCATAAAGTTATCAGTGGCTCCTGAGAAACTGGGGTCACTTTTGATGCTTGTGATTTTTAATCAGACACGAGCCAATAAGTCAGCATGGTGCATACAGTGTATTTTCATAGCTTTGTTGATTTGAAAGAAATTCCAACCCTTTGCAATATCGGTTGTGTGTTGTGTTTTAAAATGTGTACACTGGCCTACCTGACTCTGATGTACGATATCTCCACATCCCACATTAGCAGACAAATGTAACTTATTTTGCTGGTGATAATAATCAGTTGTTCTGTTCTCAGATACATTATCTGCAAAGTTTTCATACTCATTTTAAAACCCCAGTATGGAGAGTCTAGGTCAAGTTCATCTTCCTCCATTGTGTTTGCACAGGATAGAGAGTGGTCGATGGTCAGTTAAAGGATCTGATCGAATCAACTAGGAAGTGAAGAACTGAATTAAAAATAGGTATCAAAGAGACAACCCCCGTTCTTCAGTGCCGTGACTGCTTCACTATGGAACAACAACATGAACAGAGAGAGAAAGATGTAGAAAAGTCAATCCAAGCAAATGCACGTGAAGTTCTCTAGTGACGAGGCCTGCTGACAGACGTTCTGTTTGACCCTTGTATTGAAAATTAGTAGGCGCTCAAAACTAAACAAATGCAGAAGCTGTGCACAGTGAGGGCCTTTGCTGGAGAAGAGCCCTGTGAGTGAAGCTGTGTTGGGTGAGTTCTTTGGCAAGGGAAGAGATCATTCCACCTTCGTAAAGAAAGTAAAGGGTAGAGCTGAGGATTAATTTTTTTTTATTAACTTGAGTATTTCTTATATACATTTCAAGTGTTATTCCCTTTCCCGGTTTCTGGGCCAACATCCCCCTAATCCCTCCCTCTCCCCTTCTTTATGGGTCTTCCCCTCCCCACCCTCCCCCCATTGCTGCCTTCCCCCCAACAATCTAGTTCACTGGGGGTTCAGTCTTAGCAGGACCCAGGGCTTCCCCTTACACTGATGATCTTACTAGGATATTCATTGCTACCTATGAGGTCAGAGTCCAGGGTCAGTCCATGTATAGTCTTTGGGTAGTGGCTTAGTCCCTGGAAGCTCTGGTTGCTTGGCATTGTTGTTCATATGGGGTCTCGAGCCCCTTCAAGCTCTTCCAGTTCTTTCTCTGATTCCTTCAACGGGGGTCCTATTCTCAGTTCAGTGGTTTGCTGCTGGCATTCGCCTCTGTATTTGCTGTATTCTGGCTGTGTCTCTCAGGAGAGATCTACATCCGGCTCCTGTCGGCCTGCACTTCTTTGCTTCATCCATCTTGTCTAATTGGATGGCTGTATATGCATGGGCCACATGTGGGGCAGGCTCTGAATGGGTGTTCCTTCTGTGTCTGTTTTAATCTTTGCCTCTCTATTCCCTGCCAAGGGTATTCTTGTTCCCCTTTTAAAGAAGGAGTGAAGCATTCACATTTTGATCATCCGTCTTGAGTTTCATTTGTTCTAGGCATCTAGGGTAATTCAAGCATTTGGGCTAATAGCCACTTATCAATGAGTGCATGCCATGTATGTCTTTCTGTGATTGGGTTAGCTCACTCA
Organism: Rattus norvegicus; assembly: GCF_021556685.1. NCBI lineage: Eukaryota > Metazoa > Chordata > Mammalia > Rodentia > Muridae > Rattus > Rattus norvegicus. Next base: position 22,286,177 of record NC_141550.1, on the reverse strand, counting down.
GGATGATATTTTCCAGTTCCAAACATTTGCCTACGAATTTCATAAAGTCGTTGTTTTTGATAGCTGAGTAATATTCCATTGTGTAGATGTACCACATTTTCTGTATCCATTCCTCTGTTGAAGGGCATCTGGGTTCTTTCCAGCTTCTGGCTATTATAAATAAGGCTGCAATGAACATAGTGGAGCACGTGTCTTTTTTATATGTTGGGGCATCTTTTGGGTATATGCCCAAGAGAGGTATAGCTGGATCCTCAGGTAGTTCAATGTCCAATTTTCTGAGGAACCTCCAGACTGATTTCCAGAATGGTTGTATCAGTCTGCAATCCCACCAACAATGGAGGAGTGTTCCTCTTTCTCCGCATCCTCGCCAGCATCTGCTGTCACCTGAGTTTTTGATCTTAGCCATTCTCACTGGTGTGAGGTGAAATCTCAGGGTTGTTTTGATTTGCATTTCCCTTATGACTAAAGATGTTGAACATTTCTTTAGGTGTTTCTCAGCCATTTGGCATTCCTCACTGTGAATTCTTTGTTTAGCTCTGAATCCCATTTTTTAATAGGGTTATTTGTCTCCCTGCGGTCTAACTTCTTGAGTTCTTTGTATATTTTGGATATAAGGCCTCTATCTGTTGTAGGATTGGTAAAGATCTTTTCCCAATCTGTTGGTTGCCGTTTTGTCCTAACCACAGTGTCCTTTGCCTTACAGAAGCTTTGCAGTTTTATGAGATCCCATTTGTCGATTCTTGATCTTAGAGCATAAGCCATTGGTGTTTTGTTCAGGAAATTTTTTCCAGTGCCCATGTGTTCCAGATGTTTCCCTAGTTTTTCTTCTATTAGTTTGAGTGTGTCTGGTTTGATGTGGAGGTCCTTGATCCACTTGGACTTAAGCTTTGTACAGGGTGATAAGCATGGATCAATCTGCATTCTTCTACATGTTGACCTCCAGTTGAACCAGCACCATTTGCTGAAAATGCTATCTTTTTTCCATTTGATGGTTTTGGCTCCTTTGTCAAAAATCAAGTGCCCATAGGTGTGTGGGCTCATTTCTGGGTCTTCAATTCTATTCCATTGGTCTATCTGTCTGTCTCTGTACCAATACCATGCAGTTTTTATCACTACTGCTCTGTAATACTGCTTGAGTTCAGGGATAGTGATTCCCCCTGAAGCCCTTTTATTGTTGAGGATAGTTTTAGCTATCCTGGGTTTTTTGTTATTCCAGATGAATTTGCAAATTGTTCTGTCTAACTCTTTGAAGAATTGGATTGGTATTTTGATGGGCATTGCATTGAATCTGTAGATCGCTTTTGGTAAAATGGCCATTTTTACTATATTAATCCTGCCAATCCATGAGCATGGGAGATCTTTCCATTTTCTGAGGTCTTCCTCAATTTCTTTCTTCAGATCTTGAAGTTCTTATTGTACAAATCTTTTACTTGCTTGGTTAAAGTCACACCAAGGTACTTTATATTATTTGGGTCTACTATGAAGGGTGTCGTTTCCCTAATTTCTTTCTCAGCTTGTTTCTCTTTTGTGTAGAGGAAGGCTATTGATTTATTTGAGTTAATTTTATGCCCCACCACTTTGCTGAAGTTGTTTATCAGCTTTAGTAGTTCTCTGGTGGAACTTTTGGGACCACTTAAATATACTATCATATCATCTGCAAATAGAGATATTTTGACTTCTTCTTTTCCGATCTGTATCCCCTTGACCTCCTTTTGTTGTCTGATTGCTCTGGCTAGAACTTCAAGAACTATATTGAATAAGTAGGGAGAGAGTGGGCAGCCTTGTCTAGTCCCTGATTTTAGTGGGATTGCTTCAAGTTTCTCTCCATTTAGTTTAATGTTAGCAACTGGTTTGCTGTATATGGCTTTTACTATGTTTAGGTATGGGCCTTGAATTCCTATTCTTTCCAGGACTTTTATCATGAAGGGGTGTTGAATTTTGTCAAATGCTTTCTCAGCGTCTAATGAAATGATCATGTGGTTTTGTTCTTTCAGTTTGTTAATATAATGGATCATGTTGATGGTTTTCCGTATATTAAACCATCCCTGCATGCCTGGGATGAAGCCTACTTGATCCTGGTAGATGATTGTTTTGATGTGCTCTTGGATTGGGTTTGCCAGAATTTTATTGAGTATTTTTGCGTCAATATTCATAAGGGAAATTGGTCTGAAGTTCTCTTTCTTTGTTGTGTCTTTGTGTGGTTTAGGTATAAGAGTAATTGTGGCTTCGTAGAAGGAATTCGGTAGTGCTCCATCTGTTTCAATTTTGTGGAATAGTTTGGATAGTATTGGTATGAGGTCTTCTATGAAGGTCTGATAGAATTCTGCACTAAACCTGTCTGGACCTGGGCTCTTTTTGGTTGGGAGACCTTTAATGACTGCTTCTATTTCCTTAGGAGTTATGGGGTTGTTTAACTGGTTTATCTGTTCCTGATTTAACTTCGGTACCTGGTATTTGCCTAGGAAATTGTGCATTTCCTGCAGATTTTCAAGTTTTGTTGAATATAGGCTTTTATAGTAAGATCTGATGATTTTTTGAATTTCCTCTGAATCTTTAGTTATGTCTCCCTTTTCATTTCTGATTTTGTTAATTTGGACACACTCTCTGTGTCCTCTCGTTAGTCTGGCTAAGGGTTTATCTATGTTGTTGATTTTCTCAAAGAACCAACTTTTGGTTCTGTTGATTCTTTCTATGGTCCTTTTTGTTTCTACTTGGTTGATTTCAGCTCTGAGTTTGATTATTTCCTGCCTTCTACTCCTCCTGGGTGTATTTGCTTCTTTTTGTTCTAGAGCTTTTAGGTGTGTTGTCAAGCAGGTGACATATGCTCTTTCCTGTTTCTTTCTGCAGGCACTCAGCACTATGAGTTTTCCTCTTAGCACAGCTTTCATTGTGTCCCATAAGTTTGGGTATGTTGTACCTTCATTTTCATTAAATTCTAAAAAGTCTTTAATTTCTTTCTTTATTTCTTCCTTGACCAGGTTATCATTGAGTAGAGCATTGTTCAATTTCCACGTATATGTGGGCATTCTTCCCTTATTGTTATTGAAGACCAGCTTTAGGCCGTGGTGGTCTGATAGCACGCATGGGATTATTTCTATCTTTCTGTACCTGTTGAGGCCCGTTTTTTGACCAATTATATGGTCAATTTTGGAGAAAGTACCATGAGGAGCTGAGAAGAAGGTATATCCTTTTGCTTTAGGATAGAATGTTCTATAAATATCCGTTAAGTCCATTTGGCTCATGACTTCCCTTAGTCTGTCGACATCACTGTTTAATTTCTGTTTCCATGATCTGTCCATTGATGAGAGTGGGGTGTTGAAATCTCCCACTATTATTGTGTGAGGTGCAATGTGTGTTTTGAGCTTTAGTAAGGTTTCTTTTACGTATGTAGGTGCCCTTGTATTTGGGGCATAGATATTTAGGATTGAGAGTTCATCTTGGTGGATTTTTCCTTTGATGAATATGAAGTGTCCTTCCTTATCTTTTTTGATGACTTTTAGTTGGAAATTGATTTTATTTGATATTAGAATGGCTACTCCAGCTTGCTTCTTCCAACCATTTGCTTGGAAAGTTGTTTTCCAGCCTTTCACTCTGAGGTAGTGTCTGTCTTTGTCTCTGAGGTGTGTTTCCTGTAGGCAGCAGAATGCAGGGTCCTCGTTGCGTATCCATTTTGTTAATCTATGTCTTTTTATTGGGGAGTTGAGGCCATTGATGTTGAGAGATATTAAGGAACAGTGATTATTGCTTCCTGTTATATTCATATTTGGATATGAGGTTATGTTTGTGTGCTTTTCTTCTCTTTGTTTTGTTGCCAAGATGATTTAGTTTCTTGCTTCTTCTAGGGTATAGCTTGCCTCCTTATGTTGGGCTTTACCATTTATTATCCTTTGTAGTGCTGGATTTGTAGAAAGATATTGTGTAAATTTGGTTTTGTCATGGAATATCTTGGTTTCTCCATCTATGTTAATTGAGACTTTTGCAGGATACAGTAACCTGGGCTGGCATTTGTGTTCTCTTAGGGTCTGTATGACATCAGTCCAGGATCTTCTGGCCTTCATAGTTTCTGGCGAAAAGTCTGGTGTGATTCTGATAGGTCTGCCTTTATATGTTACTTGACCTTTTTCCCTTACTGCTTTTAATATTCTTTCTTTATTTTGTGTGTTTGGTGTTTTGACTATTATGTGACGGGAGGTGTTTCTTTTCTGGTCCAATCTATTTGGAGTTCTGTAGGCTTCTTATATGCCTATGGGTATCTCTTTTTTTTAGGTTAGGAAGTTTTCTTCTATGATTTTGTTGAAGATATTTACTGGTCCTTTGAGCTGGGAGTCTTCACTCTCTTCTATACCTATTATCCTTAGGTTCGATCTTCTCATTGAGTCCTGGATTTCCTGTATGTTTTGGACCAGTAGCTTTTTCCGCTTTACATTATCTTTGACAGTTGAGTCAATGATTTCTATGGAATCTTCTGCTCCTGAGATTCTTCTTCCATCTCTTGTATTCTGTTGGTGAAGCTCGTATCTACAGCTCCTTGTCTCTTCTTTTGGTTTTCTATATCCAGGGTTGTTTCCATGTGTTCTTTCTTGATTGCTTCTATTTCCATTTTTAATTCCTTCAACTGTTTGATTGTGTTTTCCTGGAATTCTTTCAGGGATTTTTGTGACTCCTCTCTATGGGCTTCTACTTGTTCGTTTATGTTTTCCTGGAATTCTTTCAGGGATTTTTGCGATTCCTCTCTATAGGCTTCTACTTGTTTATTAATGTTTTCCTGTGTTTCTCTAAGGGAGTTCTTCATGTCTTTCTTGAAGTCCTCCAGCATCATGATCAAATATGATTTTGAAACTAGATCTTGCTTTTCTGGTGTGTTTGGATATTCCGTGTTTGCTTTGGTGGGAGAATTGGGCTCCGATGATGCCATGTAGTCTTGGTTTCTGTTGCTTGGGTTCCTATGCTTGCCTCTTGCCATCAGATTATCTCTAGTGTTACTTTGTTCTGCTCTTTCTGACAGTGGCTAGACTGTCCTATAAGCCTGTGTGTCAGGAATGCTGTAGAGCTGTTTTCCTGTTTTCTTTCAGCCAGTTATGGGGACAGAGTGTCTGCTTTCGGGCGTGTAGTTTTTCCTCTCTACAGGTCTTCAGCTGTTCCTGTGGGCCTGTGTCTTGAGTTCACCAGGCAGATCACTTGCAGCAGAAAAGTTGGTCTTACCTGTGGTTCCGAGGCTCAAGTTTGCTCGTGGGGTGCTGCCTACGAGCTCTCTGCGGCGGCAGCAACCAGGAAGATCTGCGCCACCCTTTCCGGGAGCTTTCGTGCTCCAGGGTTCCAGATGGCGTTTGGTGTTTTCCTTTGGCGTCAGAGATGTGTGCAGAGTGCAGGCTCTTCTGGTTTCCCAGGCGTGTCTGCCTCTCTGAAGGTTTAGCTCTCCCTCCCACGGGACTTGGGTGCAGAGAACTGTTTATCCGGTAGGTCCCTTCAGGTTCTGGCCATGTCTCAGATGCAGCAGACCTGCTGCTCCTGTGCCCTCCTCTACGGGAACCCAGAGCTGAGGATTAATAACAGATTGCCAGAGAATAGTCACAGAGGCAGGAGGGGGGCTATTTTGATCCAGCCATTGTTTGATTTCTGTACCTGGACACAGGTAGGACTGTTCAACCTGAAGGACAGCATCTGGGTCCAATCAAATCAATAGAGACAGAATAAGTTGCCAAAATTTCCTTCACACATAGGGACATCAATTACCCACTTTACGCACTTATGTAGATGTACATAGCTGTGTCTCTAGCATCTTGCCTGGAATCTTGCTTGGTGACTGAATGGAGCCCCTGATTTGACAATTCAACATTGCCTGCAGGAAAAAAGACAAAATTGTTTTTGACATTTCAAGGTCTCGCTGTCCACCTGTCATGTGTGCTTTCAACTGTCTACTGGTCTTTCTGTGCTAAAACTCTATCAGGAAGATTGGCTCTCAGGCAACCTGAGCTGGGCATTTCCTTCATTCTGAGTGTCTTTACAAGGATCCTGTCCCAGAAATCCTGAAGTTGAACACAATGGGGAACAGTTAAATATTCTTTGCTTCTACAGGGGCACTGGTCTATTTGTGGTAACTTTGGAAAGGATCACGCAATTGCAAGGCGACCAGTGCCAGTCCAGACTCAGACTATCTAAGCAAGTCTGTCCAGCCTTATGAAAACTTCCCAAGGAAGTTACCTCACTACCCTCCTTACCAAGGTCTCCCAGCTTCAGAGGGTTTGAGGACAGAAGCTCTGCGGTCATAGTCTGGGTCAAGACTGCAAATCTTGACAACCGTCTGGGAATATGCTACTGGCCTGAGGCAGCATGAGTCAGCTATCAGGAGACCAGGTAGTCAAAGCAAAACACCCACAACATATACATTCACTGCAGGGCAGAGCAAGGATTGGAGCAGAGACCCACAGAGGTTAGATACTGAGACAGTAAGTACCCGAGGGCTAGGCAAAGAAAACACCGAGAGGGGAAAAAAAGCCAGATAAAGTTATCTACAAATAGGTGACCTATGTGATCCTTGATGGGAACTTTAGCTCGAAAAAGAAGGACACATACGTTTAGGAATGGTCAGCCTGAAACAGCAAATGTGCATCAAGGAATTGAACTTAATACACGCTTACCTACAGAGAGCTTCAGCAGAAGTGTGGAAACTATACCCTCACTGAGCCTTGCCTACAGGCATGCTCCTCTTGGTCACAGCTCTAATGGCTGCCAGTCATGGAACGTTCAGAGTCTTCTACGGTGGCTGTTCTCTAAGTGCAGGACATCCACTAGCTGTCCAAGGTAACTGTGACTGAAGAGATCAGCGGGGTGTGGGGAGGGACAGATGATGCTCTTCAGCAAAGCAAAGCTCTCCGTCTAGCCTCTCAGATGGATGTCTTCAAGTTTACGTTAAACTTGAGGTGAATTCCTCCTGGGAGTTAACATTCCTGTTGTGACTCAAACATTAGAAGTTTCTGGTCACACACTATTGAAATAGCATGTATTTTTGTAAACCTTACTTAAGACTTTATAAGCCATAATTCTCCCCATTGCCAAGAAATTAAGTGGTTATCTGTTGATTCCTGCCACTCTCATCAAAGGGGATAATGTGGTGATAAATTTCTGTGTGGTCTTTGTTCATTTTAATACTCACTAAAAAGCTAGAGACCTTAGTTTTGGTGTATGCTTTAATAAGATGAAATATGATACCAGAGTTAAGGAGTGTGATAACTTTCTCTGCTTTAGTTTGGTTTTGTTAAAAAAATTATATGCCTGGGAAATGCTTGCCTCATGATAGAGTCCACAGAAAATGCTAATAATTGTCCCTGGGGAGACTTTCCAGTTGCCAGTCCAAAGAGATATCAGCCCTTTTATGTAAAATGTGTAAATGCATGTCTAGGCAAAAATTATGAAGCAAATATTGAATTATAATATAGAACCCAAAACAAAAATAACAAGTGAACAACTTCTGCCTACTCTAACCATTAAATGTAACATATAAGAAATCTGAATTGCCATACTTTATCAATTATTTCACCATAAGAGAGATTTCTTCTGCAATTGTAGGTATTTTCCTTTACAGTGTATGGCTTGGTTCTTGTTCGAGAATGGAAAGACATGAAGTCTCTCTGTATTAAGCTTTCCATGTTTCTTTTTGTGACAGAGAGAGATGGTGAGCCTTCTACAAATGAACTTGGTGATCAGTAGAGCACACTAGGAGAACAGGAAGACAAATTCCTTGTGGGATTGCCCTACATCAACCCATTGTAGGATCATGGGAGTCTTGAAGGTGATAGGTCTAGACTGAAGGAAGCCCTTCTGTTTCTCTTGCTTCAGTGCATGCAGTACATTTACATGAGTCTGCTGGCTCCTGCCTTTCATACTATATATTACCCATAGTCCTCAGACAGAGAATAAAGACACTGGTAGCATGAAGAAGGTCTCAACTCTGGGGTCATCCCCAGCCAATTCATCTCACTTCCAATTGTCCATGGGCCTTTCGGGGCTGAAACTCTACCCAGACAATTGGTCCTCAGGCAGCTGAACTGGGCATTTCCTCCTTTCCTTGTGTCTTTACATAGACCCTGACCGAGAAATGCACCTCAATAGGTATGAGGTTAAGGAAACACAAACAAATGTGAGGGGGAAAAACCTGGAAGATAAAAAAAAATGAACCCCAGGGAACTCAGAAAGGGCGTTTGGAGCACAATTCAGACGTGGACAAGCCAGCTCTGTTCTTGCTGATAAGTGGCTTCGAGAAAAACAAATGAATTCATATCTGATAAACCAGTTGATAATACCAAATTCCACTTGGCTTTCTAAAGGGCTTCTGAAAGGCTTTTCATCCGGGAGGAGGGACAGACTGGTCCTGCTGTAAGAAAGCTACAGGAGGTAATATTTAGTGGATGCTGCATGGTGGGATATTTTTAGGTTTAATCGGTTTCACAGGAACTTTATCCAATTCCTTCTTCCTGAAAAATTAAGACATGCCTTCATGTCCCCAAGCTGGTGATTAGAATAGCATTTGATTGAAGTCTGTTTTGAATATCCATGTTCCAATCAGAAGTAAGAATGAGGGTTGGGGGGGGGTGAATGAATCCAGGAGAGCTTCCATAATTTTCCAGTGTTTTTAAGGGGATAGCACAGTAGTTGTTCTTCCTAAAATGGTACTTCCCATTACGTTCATATGTATATACTTACACACACACACACACACACACACACACACACACACACACACACACACACAAGCTGTTCTTCTGGTAATCACCTTCTGTTACTTAGCAGCATAGTAACATCTGATGAAACATGGAACAAATAGAGACCAGGATAGGGTCCTGAGTGGTATAGTCCTCCAGTTTCTGGAGTAAGCCCCTATGACCACTCCACCTAGATTTAGCACCCACATACACTTTTCTGTTGAAATGTCAATACCCCAATGATTTAGGAGCCACGTGAAGGGTTTATATAAGTAAAAAGGGAAGTTGGCAGGGAAATTTCTGATACTTTTGTGGGAACATAAAGATCTGTTTATATTTAAGAATAGACAATGCATAGGAAAAAGGTAAGTGAATATTCTGTGTGCATTCTCACATGCATGTGTGCACTGCATATGTGTACATGTATGCATTCACTTGCGGGTTAGAGGACAGCATCGGATGTTATTCTTCATGTATCTTCCTTTTCTGTTTGTTTGAGACAGGGTCTCTCCCATTGGCCTAGAACTTTACCAAGTATGTTAAATTAGCTACCCAGGCAAAGCTTTACTAACTGAGCCATCCCCCAGCCCTGAAATTATGGTTTTCTTTTTCTCAAGTGCACCTAGCATAACACATATTTATTTATTCATTTATCATAGATAGCAACCAAGGTGCTGGATAATGTGCACAGGGATTAGCTTGGTGGTTTTCTTCATAAATAGCATGTAGTCATTTGAGGACTAGTGAGAGGTAAAATGGATAATTGATTAATACGATAGAGGGCTGGGAAATGGGAGTGGAGCACTCCAGCAGCATATTGAAGACCAATGGAAAATTAAGCTGATTTCCTTTGCCCTGCATCCAGCCCATCTTCACCAAAAGCCTGACCAACAAATGCTGTTTCACAGCAGTTGGTTATCATTTTTTAGAGTCTCTCTGGAGACTTGCCTTGTCAGTCAAGATATACGAATTTAAGAGTTTATTCATTCTCCAGCTCTGCTCGACTGAATGTAAGTTAATAGTCGTTCTAGAACAGGGCTGGGGTTTTCTTTTTTCTTGGCTGGTACAGGCCGTGCCTTAATTCCTTCTTCTGCTCTCTGTTGCTAGTTCAGGCCATTCTTGGCATCCCGGGGAGCATCCACACTGGGACACAAATGTTGTCTGTTTTTGCAGATCCTCCTCATAGGATTGTGTGACCACGTGCTTTCCTGGGCTTCAGATTCCTTTCCTTTTAAATAATAAATTCAGATAGAGTGACTGCCTTAGAGCTCTACATCCATCAACGCCTTCACCCTTGAGATGTGCCCTTTGCTTTGTTTCTGAGAAATAAGTGTTTGAAGTCAGTAGTGCATTTGCATCATTAGAGGGCAGACTTCCCTTGAAGGAAGGAGAGGTTTGAGAAACTGAAATAGTTGATATGAAGCAGTGGATTCTGTTGGTGATGAGTGAGCTCTAAGGAGTAGACGGAGAGAAGGAGAATGCTGAAGAGGATGAAGGAACTGCTCATTAGCCCCTGAGCAATGGTCCTCTGTTAATCAAACCAATCCATTAATCAAACTCATCAGCCATAGCAGAGGACACAGAACTAGAGATCCCATTAGAGCTCATAGGATTATCTTATTGATAATTGTTATGTGTTAGTTTGGTAGGAATGGCCCCCACAGATTCATGCGTTTGAATGTTTGATCATAGGGAATGGCACTATTATGAAGTGTAGCCTTGTTAGAGTAGGTGTAGCCTTGCTGGAGGGAGTGTGTCACCGTGCAGGAAGGCTTTAAGGTCATATATGCTCATGCCCAGCATAACACCCAGTCTCCTGCTGCTGCCTGTGGATCAAGTTGTAGAATTCTCAGATTCTTCTTCATCGTGTTTGTCTCCACGCTGCCGTGCTTCCTGCCATGATGATAGTGGACCAAACCTCTGAAACTGTAAGTCAGCCCCAATGAAATGTTTTTGTGTTTAAGAGCTGCTGTCATCATGGTGTCTCTTCACGGCACTGAAACCCTAACTAAGATAAATTGTAAGTTGCATTATAAAGTAGCGCAGGGCCAGGAGGCAAAGCTGGCCTGTAAGCCTCAAGACACACCTCTACTTAGGGACCCATTTCCTCCTTCTAGATCCCACTTCTCAAAGATTCCTCAAGCTCTAAAAATGCCACCACCAGCTGAAGACCAACTTTTCAAACCCAATTGGAGAAATGTAACAAACTGAACATTGTCTTCGAAGTCAGGTAGACCAGTAGTCAGTTTCCAACCCCTCCATTCCCTATTCTTTCTGGCTTGTTACTCTAGCTTTAAAAGTAAGATAATGTGCCTTCAACACAGTCATCTTAACAGCTAAGACAGCCAGTAATACCAAGTGTTTAGTTCAGTCTCTGTAACACAAGACTCTCTCAATAAATACACAGTAGCTATCATGGTGGAAAAAAAATAATTAAACAGTTTTCTGTTCTCACTAACCTGAAAACCCTGTGTGCAGAACAAGCCACGCGTCATGGCAGACATTATCACTGAATAACTTGCAACTTTATCCTCAGCTACTCAGGAGAGACTGCTATTCTGTGAGAAGAATAATAAATTACCACAGAGAACAAACAGGGAAAGTTGTTCACCTCCAAAAGCTGCCTCTTCAATCTGGCAAGGAGACTGGATCATTTCTGGGCTGTTCTCCAGATAGAAAACTGAGGAACATGGTGTTTCTACTCAGGATGAGTAAGTGAGCTGCTGACTTGGACACAGTCCCTGCCCCAGACCTAGTTCTGCTTCTCATGTTGTTTTGGGTCACAGTCCTGAAGGCTGGTATGAAGTGTCCCCTTTTCCTGCAGTACCTTTCTGTCTCATGTCAGGGGAAGAACATACAGGTTGTACAGTTTCTTGTGAGATGCTCAGTTGTGATTTGTGAATAGCAGCAACTGAAGGAGATAAAATCCATGTGACCTTCATGAATATGGAATGTCCTTCTTGAAGGTCAACTTGAGCCATTTCACATTTTGGGAACTTTGGGACTTTGCAGGGATTGAGGCCAATGTCCATGAATATAATGTGCTACTGGGTATGTTGTTAGATTGTCTAAAACAGATGGTGTGTCGTACAATTTTTAATGAAATTCAGATACTGGAGCTGTGGAAATGGCTCAACTGAGAGGCCCAGAAGCATAAGAAACACAGTTCTGATCCCCAGAACCCATGTTAAGATGTTAAAAGGTTGGACACAGTAGTATAGAGACAGGGAGATCCCTGAACTGCTTTGGTCAGCAAATCTAATTGAACTTCGGTTTCTCAATCTTATAGTAGAGGGTGAATGAGGAAGGCTACTGGACATCAACTTCTGGCTTCCTCATATACACGCATATGCACGCATGTGTACAAACAAATACCCACACTGATAATTGAATATACCAGAAAGGGAGGGAGAGAGACAGAGAAAGAGAGAGACAAAGAGAGAAAGAGACAGAAAGACAAAGACAGCTACACAGAGGAGGGAAAGATCATGTAGATATAAGGCAAGTCCTTCATTTTCCCAGAGGGGAAACACAGCCTGGGGTATTAGATCATCTGCCTCCTTTTGTCACAGGGTTGGTGTATGGTTTAGGACTTGAACTAAGATATTCAGTATCCAAGTCAGGACAAGTCCGGCTGAATTTTTAAAATTTCCCATCAGTGAATATGAGGTAAGGATAGTCCTTAAAAATTCAAAGTCATGACAGGACTGTTGACAGTCTCTTTTTACAAAACAGGCAAGTACTGAGCTTGTCCATATGGCAGACTTTCCAGCAGAGAGAGAAAACGTGCTGGCAGCCCTGAGACACCTTATATTCTCCCTTTTGAAGCCCAGAAAGAATGGCTTTCTGAAGAACATCGGACTGTATGCTTCTAAGGCTCTACAGATGTTCATGACCTTCACCTCAACGAGTTCTCTCCAAGAACTTAGTAATACAACAAAAATCTCAACAAAGGGCAAGATTTATTTGCCAGGATGACATGACATTGTTTTTATAACAACAGGGTCCTGTGCCCAAGAGAATTGTTTAAATAAGTTCTGATATATTTATACCGTGGTTTATTTTATTTAGCAGCCATAAAAATGATGTGGTAAGAAAATAAAGTCCTATAACCTGGGGAAGTGTTCTTGATAGAGTGCAAGGCAAAGCACCTCGCACAATGAGGCTAAGTTTGTATCAAGGACCTATATTATACCTAAATATATTTAAAAAAACAAAAACAACAACAACAACAAACAACAACAAAACCCTTGATGTGTCCTGAGTGCGTCACAAACTGACTTGGCATTTTTTTTGTCACTTTGGGTTTTGCTATTTCAGTTTTCCACTGAAGAAACCACTACCTTGGCTATATGAACTTAGAGAGAAGCAAGACCAAGCATCTTGCAATGGTTTGGAAATGAAGGAAAAACATGTATTTCTTCATGTGAGAGGCATATGATTTGAGACATAGAACCACAAGATATCATGCCAGCAGCTTTTCTCCAGTTTCTCTGTTCTCTGTCCTGTTTTCCAGTGTGAGCGTCTGCTCCGAGCCTCGGGAGCAGTGGGAATAGAAGGCAGGTTGAGGAAGCCATCTCAGGCCAATGCTTTGGTTCTGCTGCTTGTGACTTTTCTTTTCTTCTCTTTTCTTTTCTTTTCCTTTCTTTTCTTTTCTTTTCTTTTCCTTTCCTTTCCTTTCCTTTCTTTTCTTTTCTTTTCTTTTCTTTTCTTTCCTTGATTCTTCTCCAGAATGGCTTCTTGCATCTGAGGAGTTTTTTCCCATCCTGCACACCCACAGACTATTAAATAAAAGGGAACAGAATTTTATAAACAAAGCAGGATAGTTTGAAGTGCCTTAATAATCTCCTTCTTGGGGGAATTAGCGACTGTATAAGAAACTTTCTAACTAGGCTCGGGGGAGGAAAAAAAATCTAATAATAGTTCTAACTAGTTGACAGGGGCCTGGATGCCCACGTTTCTGGACAGTGCAAGTATTAGCTTGGATTGGTTTATTGGGCTTCAATGGCATGGATGTGCGTTCCATCTGAAAGGGTTTTGTATAACTGTCAACTCTCTTAGGTCAACAATGGTTTGGCTTCCCTGATATCACGTGGCCCTGATGATCTGCATTTCTTCAGAGGCAGTCCAGACGCCTGAGGCTTCCATTGCTCTAAGGGAACGGCACTATGCAGTTCAAGGATCAGCAGGGCTCTAAGGGTAATTAGGACTAGCGGATTTGGGGAGAACCTGATTGCCTCTGCCCTCTGTACCTCCTTGCCCTCTGCCTGGGCTTCCCAGTTTTGCCTTCTGACCCCTTCCTGCTTCTGTACACTCTGCTAAGTCTGACCACTTCCGTCTTCTCTTGCTTGTCTGTCTCCTTCTACTTATGCTTACTCCGGGGAACTCCCTGGCATTTGGGTGTAGGATTGGGGTGACTGTTGCTTTTCATCTGTGGGATCAACATTTTCATGTTTTCTTGAGACGTTCAAGGTCGTGCAACTTGAAAAGGTTGATGGGTCTATTCCTCTGTTGAAGGACATCTGGGCTTTCTAGCTTCTGGATATTATAAAGAAGGCTCTATGAATGTAGTTGAGCATCTGTCTTTATTATATGTTGGAGTATCTCTTGGGTATATGCCTGGGAGTGGTATAACTGGGTCCACAAAAAATGTGGTACATTTACACAATGGAGTACTACTCAGCTATTAAAAAAATGACTTCATGAAATTCTTAGGCAAATGGATGGAACTAGAAAATAACATCCTGAGTGAGGTAACCCAGTCATAAAAGAACACACATGGTATTCACTCACTGATAAGTGGATATTAGCCCAAAAGCTCAGAATACCCAAGATATGATTAACAGAGCATATGAATTTCATGAAGAAGGATGACCAAAGTGTGGATGCTCCAGTTCTTCCTAGAAGGAGAAACAAAATACAGGAAATAGAGGGTGGGAGGGACTTGGGAGGAAGAAGGGAGGGGGAGGGGGAGAAGGGAGGCAGAATCAGGTATGAGAGGTGGCAAGGATGATATACAGAGGGTCTGGAATTTGAACAGAAATGTGTAGCAATGGGGGATGGGGAACTGGGGATAGCCACCAGCAAGTCCCAGATGCCAGGAAAGCAAGGAGACTCAAACCCCACAGGGATGAGATTAGCAATAAAGGGGAGGGAGAACTTGTAGAGACCATATCCAGAGGTTAGGTAAGGCCCTTTATGGGGGGATGGGGCCACCCACCCTTCTCACAATTTTAACCCAGAATTGCTCCTGTTTGAAGGAAGTATAGTAACAAAGTTGGAGCAGAGACTGAAGGAAAGGCCATCCAGAGGCTGCCCCATCTGGGGATCCATCCCATATGCAGACACCAAACCCAGTCTTTATTGCTGATGCCAAGAAGTGCTTGCTGACAAGAGCCTGATTTGGATGTCTCCTGAGAGGCTCTGACAGAGCCTTCCTAATACAGATGAGGATGCTTGTAGCTAACCATCGGACTGAGCACAGGGACCCCAATGGAGGAGTTAGAGAAGGGACTGAAGGAGCAGGAGTTTGCAACCCCATAAGAAGAACAACAATATCAATCAACCAGATCCCCCAGAGCTCCCAGAGACTAAACCACCAACCAAAGAGTACACATGGAGGGACCCATGGTTTTAGCTGCATATGTAGCAGAGGATGGCCTTGTCTGGCATCAATAGGAGGAGAAGTCCTTGGTCCTATGAAGGCTCTTTCCCGAGTGTAGGGGAATGCCCGGATGGCGAGGTGGGAGTGGGTGGGTGGGAGGGAAAGCATCCTCATAGAAGCAGGGAGAGAGGGAGAGGGAGAGGGGGGAACTGGGAAAGGGGAAAACATTTGAAATGTAAATACATAAAATATCCAATTAAAAAAAGGAAAAGAAAAGAGAAAAATTTGGTGTGGGTGTTGTACAGTGAGAGAGATTCTCTGAACTCATTAAAATCATGTCACGTAGGGGGTTGGGGATTTAGCTCAGTGGTAGAGCGCTTGCCTAGCAAGCACAAGGCCCTGGGTTCAGTCCCCAGCACCTAAAAAAAAAAAAAAAAGAAAAAGAAAGAAAGAAAGAAAGAAAGAAAGAAAGAAAGAAAGAAAGAAAGAAAGAAAATCATGTCATGTCCATTTTCTTGCAAAAAAGACTACTGTGTGTGTGTGGGGTGGGGGTGGGGTGGGGATGGGAGTGGTGCAAAAGCATGGATTCAGATCAGAAACCATCACTGACTGCCTCCAGTGCTCTGTCAATAAGTTCCAATGAGAATCTCTGACTCCCCCTCTCAATCTGGGTATATCCTTTAGCTTCTTATCTTTAGGACCAGGCAGGAAGAATGGATCTTGGCTCACAGTCTCAGGGTTCTCAGTCTTTCCTGATGAGAAAAGCAAGTTGGGACCAAGCAGTTCATATCCTGGCTATTGGAAGGCAGGGGCTTGCAGGCTGTCATTGTGGGATGGTGCCTCCCACATCCAGGAGGAAGCTCTCCCTTCAGTCAGTTCTCCCTGGAAATGCTGGCTCAGGTGTAACCGGAGGTATACTTCTAACTCCTAGATGAAGTCCTGTTAACAATAAAGATTAGGGGTCCCAGCAGGCCTGTCTATGTTTATGTCACACTTTACGTGACTCCCCTGGCTGTAAGGAAAGACTAGGGCAGGGCAGCTACATCAACTGTTGTTGCTTAGCCTTTGACATCTCGAACACGGAAGTAACAGGAGAACAGTCTACTGAAATGAAGTTTCACTCAGTGACAGGTCATGGACAGGCATTCGTCCCTGGAGATTATAATAACGCTAAAAGGTTCCTGCTGTCTGTTGATGTTGTAGTCTGCACACTGGATAGTGCAGGGATTCTTGTGTCAGTGCTAATGTAAACAACCAACTGCACTGTGTGTACAATGGTGTGTACCAAGAGTACTTCGGGGCTGGAGAGATGGCTCAGCAGTTAAGAGCACCGACTGCTCTCCCAGAGGTCCTGAGTTCAATTCCCAGCAACCACATGGTGGCTCACAACCGTCCGTCATGTCTGATGCCCTCTTCTGGTGTGTCTGAAGACAGCTACAGATAGATAAAATCTTAAAAAAAAATGAGTATTTCACAGTAAACATCTGTGTTGATCATTTGTGTATTTACTATGGCGTACTTTAAAAAATTGTGTGTTTGTGTGTGTGTGTGTGTGTGTGTGTCTGTCTGTCTGTCTGTTTGTGGGGATATGTATAAATAAATGTAGTGTCTGTAGAAGATACACTAAGGTATCAGAGTCCTTGGAGATGGAATTATAAGTAGGTGTGGATTCTAGGAATTGAACTCAGGACTTCTTCAAAAGCAGTACCTGCCTTTAGCCTAACTCAGGCATTTCTCTAGGCTCTATAATGAAGTATAAAAGTCATTTTGGAATATGTTTATACTTTTATGCCATAACTATGTTTATGTCATATTTTCCCAATATCAACTTTATGTATCTCAATTTATTTTGGTGGTGTCAAGAGGTGATGAGTAGCTGACCTGAACCATTTAGGTTTGTGCAAGTGCACTCTGGGATGTCTGCTAATGAAGTAATTAATAGCTGTGGGCTACAGTGCTCATGATACCGACAACAGGAAGCAACATACAACTGTAGCGAAGTCTCACAGGAAAAATGAAATGGAATGATATCATAGATGGAGTTTTCAAGAATGTCTGGGGTGCAGAAATTATGGTGACATTTAGTTACTGATGAAGATTAAAATGTGGTGGTATAAAGACTTAGGATCTAACTTTGGAAGAATCTGAGTGGTGAAGATTTTTTTTTCGATTTGCTTTGCTGTTTCTCTTTGTTTTAAACAGAAAGAATCAAAATTAAGTAATGAGCCACATTTTCTCAATTTTGAACATTTGGGGATTCACATGGTAGGAAATTGTTTCTAGGTGTTCCTTTGGTCTTGAAGTGATTCTTTTAGTCCTGTGGAACATATGAGGACACAATAACATTTTATTTTTTGACTTATTCAGAATGTATACAAAAGTGTTACTCTTGGTTTTACCAGATCAACCACAGTCCAAAATCAAGATCCAAATTTCAGTGTGGTGTGTGTATGTGTGTGTGTGTGTGTGTGTGTGTGTGTGTGTGTGTGTATGTGTGTGTGTGTGTGTGTGTGTGTGTGTGTGTGTGTGTGTGTGTTGGGTAGGAATATAGGGGGGGTAAGGAAATAAAAAGAAAACCTAGTAAAATAAAGGTAATTAAGCTTAGGTGAGTTTGGGAGCAGTAAGTTAGCCCTCAGGATCTGAATGAGCTCTAGTGTAGTTATTTGACCTTTGGGAACTAAGGTGGTCAGGGAGGGCTTGTGTGACAGTCTGTTTTGACATACACATGCTACTAGCATCCAGGTTCATGTGGCATTCTACAGGTCAAGAAATAGCAAAGTCTTCCCTGGCTAAGGCTCAGAGAAATGGCAAGGACTCCTCTGGTCCAAATGTGTACATTTACTAGGATTTACCAGCGTTATGTATCAATCATAGATTCTTCCTGCTGTATGTTTACAGCCTGAGACTGCTCCCCTACAGAGCTCTCCCACACTGAGACTGCCTAACCGTCTTCCTTAGACTGTAACTAATAAATTCTTTGAGTTTCCAGGCAGAGTAGTTGGTGCCCTGCACTACACAGCCTAGTCAGTCTCAGCTTTTTTCTCTGTGCATCTGTCATTTCCTCCATGTCTGTCATTTCTTTAGTCGGGTTTCTATGATCAAGCCATGAGGATAAGACAATATCCCAGAAGTAGAGATATTACAGAGGAAGAATCATGAATGGTTGAGTCTATGGGTAAGGACTAAGGAGGTGCTCTTTAAAAAGAAAGCACTGATGATCCCTCTTTTTATCATCTCTGTTCTCTTAGTCTTAAGTCTTGCCCCTTGAGATAGAAAGTGAAGCCTTCAGTGCTAGAAGTCATCCCCAAGTGCTGCTTACTCTCTTTCTTCCTCCAAATCTGTTGTCACAGTCCTGGCCATACTCTATTGAAGCTATCTCTTCCTCATGGAAGTATGCCATTTATTATAAGCATGGAACCAGATATAGATACGGAGACCCACTTGTTCACACACTCAGAAAGATAACATGCTAAACATATCAAACTGGAAGCTATAATATATATTCAAAAGTCCTGTGAATTTCTACTTTGAGTTTCTTCTCTCTATTCAGTATTTCTGATGAGTTGTTATGAAGTGGTATTGGTTGGAACAAGTATTCCTCTAAATGACCTAGGAGCCCTAAATATGACAGATCAAGACCTCTCAGTGTGGACCATTACCCTCATTACTACTGGCTCTGAGCCATTCTTACAATGAATGGAGGAAGAAAGAGGAGCACAAGTTGGATCCCCTCCTCATCCCTGTCATGCTGGGTACCCTCCCACTGCACATTCCTGAATTCCTCTCATGATTGATGCTTGACAGCCTCTGTTCTGCAGAGAAGGGCCTGTGAAAACAACTGCTGTTAAGACTGCTGGCCATTGTTAGGGAGACAATAAAGACCTTGATAAACATCTCAGACCAAAGCACACCGGCAACACCATTTTCCAGATACCCATTCTACCCTTGGCTCCACAGTGCTAACCAAGACTCCTGGCCAAGAGAGGATATTGTTTCCTCACCTGTGAGGCTGAAAACCCTGTGAAGATTACTATGGGAGTTGGCCTAGAGCTATCTGATTTTTACACTACTGCCTAGCAACAGTCAATCCCAGAATGTTCAAAGAACTCTTGAACTTTCTGAGTGTTCCCGGTTGACTGAGGAGCTAGTGAAGAGGTACAATGTAGCCTGTGTTCACAAAAGGGATAGATTTAGAGAACTATGCACAAAATACAGATTTGCCTTCTCTTTTATGTGTCTGAATGCATTTCCTGCTTGTATGTGTGTGTACTGCACACGTGCCTGGTCCTATGGCGGTCAGAAAGTGGCATCAGATCCCCTAAAGCAGCAACTAGAGACACTGGGCCACCAAGGAGTTGGGATGTGTGTTTCTGGCATGATGGCAGCCTGTCTTGGAACTAGATGGGTAGAGAGATTGCTGCCAGGCTCAGAGAGAAGCCATGGGCAGTGTGATATGGGATGGAACAGAGCAGGTGAGAGGCTTTGCTGATTGAGATGAAGATGTCTACCAGATATCTTGGGGCGCTGCGGTGCCAGATCCAGTGGGGGGTAAAAGACAGCATTTTATTTTTTATAATTTTACAGCAACACTTGTAAGCTACTATGTGAGTGCTAAGGACTGAACCTGGGTCTTCCATAAGAGAAAAATGTACACTCACCTCTCAAACTATCTCTTCAGAAACCAGGGTTCCTTTTTATAAAAAAATAGATTGGAGAAGAAGTTTGGTTTAATGGAAAAGTCATAAAAATGCTAAGAACAACCTGGACTCTGATGCATCAGCCATAGTTTATCCACTGGAGGGTTTCAACATCTATTTTCAAAACTATTTTTGAAGCGTATGTTTGTGTGAGTTGAAAACCCACGACCCTGATTGGCTTTGAAAGCATAGGAACCAATTATTCTACGGGCCCTTTAAATTAGAGCATGCCTTCATACTTGAAGGTTTTTTCAATTTGCATACCACAGTGTAGGATGTTTAGAGGCTGAAGCAGAGCCATCCAATCAGCTGCAGTTACGTGTGTACTGTGTCAAAAGCATTTTTAGGATCAAAAAGCTAAGACCATTCTACCTGGAAAAGATGTTGAAGAGCCAAGCCATGGGTAGAGAGAAAAGTTAATTTCTAAATGGCAAGGATTAAAGTTGATTCGAGAGTTCAGAAGTATAAGAGAAGTTTCCGGATGATGAGTTCAGAAAGGTTTCATGAAAGAGGGGAAGATTTACGACCAGGAGGCAATGACTCAGTTGGTACTAATCATGAGAGTGTATTCAGGTCCTTTGCATCCAGATACAAGCCAGATGTGGTGCTGTATGTTTATAAGCTCGGTACAGGGGGATTCAAATGGAGGAGTTGGCAGTTGGGGCTTAAGAGGTGAGGGGATGGGGGATTTCCTGAAGCTGACTGTCCAGCTGATGTAGTCAAATTGTTGAGCTCAAGGTTCAAGGAGAGAACTTGTATTTCAAAAATTGTAAACAAGCATTCGAACAAGGACACTCTGGTCTCCAAGTGGGCATCTGGGCACTGGTACCCAAGAATAGAAAAAGGAAGAGAGTCCAGATTCTTCCAAGAATTCTAACCTGTGTATTGCTGCTGCTTTGGTTTACTCCGTATTCCTAGATGACCTGAAGACAATCTACTTTTGCTACCTTGCCCCCTGACGCCAACTCTGGATAATCTCATGAAACAGAAAGGACACAATCCAGATGTCAATGTTCAGGACAGTTAGGGTCATGAAGGTAAAGCATCGGGGGGCAGAGAGCCTTAATTATGGGCAAGCCACCTCTATCAGAACCTTGATCACCATTCTTTCTTGATTTCATTTATTCAGTTTAAGGGTAAGGACTTTCAACATGACAGTTACCAAAATAAGAAGCAACGGCAGGGGGCAAATTAATGTCTCAGAAACTGCAGGTCAGAATATCAAAGGGACCGTGATTGCAACATGTGACAAGTACTGGGGAGAGCTAATGTGAGCCTTCCAACACAACAGAGTAATAAGCAAAAATCTCAGGGATGTGACTGAGTCACATAACATGTGGTGACATAAGACTACCCATCTTCTGTTTGCCATATGTGTCATGTTCTCTATTAGCATAAAATTCCAGTGACCCTCAAGTAATCCAGACCCGGTGACATCATGATTCTGTTAAAATTAAACAAATAAGTACAATTCCACTCGTTCAATTGAGCTTCTCTTGGCTAAGATGGACAAAGTCTCTGCTTTGAAAATACAGTCTGTTGTGAAGAAGCAGATTTTTATTATAAACTGGTTTAATGTTGGACTATAGCTTTGATTTAACCTGTCAATTATTTTCAACATTTGAGCAGAAATGATTGATACGGTACCATTTACTTATTTTTTTTCCAGAGTAATTGGTAATTTTTATGCATGGGTGCATGTGCTGTTTGTATTTATGTTTGTCTGCAGGGGAGTGCATATACAACATGAGTGCATAGGCTTATGTGTGTGGGGGGGGAGTACATGTGAACATGGATGTACATGCATATGTGTATGCATGTATTTTGACAGAGGACAACCTTGGGTATCTTTCTTAGGAACACTTTTCATGTGTTTTCTGAGACAGGTACTTATTGATTGCGACTTATCAATTAGGCCAGGCGAGCCACCCAGAGAGACACTTGTCTGCTTCTTAACACCAGGCTTACAGATATGGCCCATCAGACCTGGGGATACACAGAAACTGGAGATTGAACTCAGGTTCCCAGGCTTGCTAGACAAGCATCTTATAAGTTGAGCTATCTCAGCTCCTAAATTTTGATGATTTTCTTGTTCTGATTCTTTTTTTAATTTTTGATGAGGCAGAAGGAAGTGAAAGAAATGCTTAAGAAGCACACAATGTCATCTGTTCGGGGAAAAATCAGATATTATGGATATCTGAAGAGCATACACTTTATGTACTTTTCTATCTATGAAGTGAGTCTCGGTTCAGATACTCAAATAAACCACTCCCCAGGTTGCTAGGGAGAGAAGGCTTCTATAAACACCTCACTTCTTATAATCACGAGATGTAGATAGAAGAGACATAGTAGAACCAGAATGAGCTTGGAACGGGTTGGGGGAAAGTCAGAGCTGAGATGAATTGAAGGTGACAGACATTATAACTCAGCCATTCGTCCACAGGCCAGTAAGAAACAACCCTGTAACCAGACACAGGAACCAAGAGCACCGACAGAGAAGAAAGCTCTCACTGAATGGGGAATGGATGGATGGCTTCCCAGCAAGGATGGGCAGCTGAGGGTGGGCTCTGAGGCTCAGGCTAGAAGAACATGTAGTTGTCCTCTGAAAATCCATGCCATTTTTCTGGGGAGCCCTGGCTGTAGAGCACTGTGTGAAGCAATGTGCTTGTTTTTCTCAACTGTAATATAAAATTATCTCTGTACAAGGGACGTTAGACTTTGCTTTGTTTGTAAGTCTTAAATTTTCTTTTGCTTTAGCAATTATGTCAGGTTGATTTCTAGCATGATTCTGAAAGATCCAACCAATCGCTTGACATTTGACAACTTCCTTTTTTCCCTTTCTGTTTTCAAGGCAGGCTAGTTCTTGAGGCCCCACTTGGTGTTTCGTAAATCAGAGACCTATTAGTCAGGTCAGGCGTGGCAGCTGTTCAGGATCATGACTAACAATACAGAGAATGAGGTCAAATGGGAACTCTGCCCTGCCTGTATCATACCTAATACATGTATATTACCTGGGAAAGCTCTGTTGTATGCATGTTTCACAGTCTGCTCCTAAGAAAATGGGATAATGATGATATTACCAACCTTATAGAACTACATGTATATATGTGAAATGTCCCAGTTACATTTATACATACAGTAGCTACAGTCGGCTCTGCAATATTCATTAAAGACTTGTGTAAGGTCTGGGGATGAATGCTATTGAGGGATGAGTGATAATTGATCTTCTTTGTCAACCTGAGTGAATTTGCAAGCACCTAGACACCCACCCTGGGGTGCCGTACTCAGTAAAGGGGGAACAAAGGAGAAAACGAGCTGAGTGTGAGCCTTCATCTCCCTCTGCTTTTCAACTCGGATGCAATGTGAACAGCCACTTGCTGCTGATGCCGTGCTTTTCCTGCCATGATGGACTCAAGCTCCTCAAAGATTCCTCATGTTTTATTCTGCTTGTATTTAGTTATAGCAAAAGTCAAGGCTGTATTACAGAATAAGTACATATTTCCACAGTAGACTGAATGATTTACTGAGCACTAAAATCCCCTCTTCCTTCATTTACTCTCTAGACTGATTTCTTCTGCCCATTTGAAACAAATCAGTGGTACCCACTCTGTTTTCTGCTTTGCATAATCAGCTGTTCCCAGTAAGTTTTTCTGAGCAGTTGATCACTTTGGTTTTGTGGTTCTCTTGATGATAGAGAGCTCCTTTTGTCTAGAAGAAGCTCAGTGGTTGTCATGCTCGACCCAGGGAGTGGCCCGATTTGGATGTGTGGCCTTGTTGGAATAGGCATGTCACTGTGGGTGTGGCTTTTAAGACCCTTATCCTAACTGCCTGAAGCCCATATTCTGCTAGCAGCCTTCAGATGAAGATGTAGAACTCTCAGCTCCCCCTGTACCAATCCAATTACATACTTATAACCATAAATTCTTTAAAAATATTGCTCTTGGGAGATGGCTCATTAGTTAAGAACATATATTGCTTTTACAGACGACCAGAGTATGGTTTCTAGCACCCAAGTTGGGAACCACTTGTAACTCCAGCTCCTGGGAGAATCCAATCGATCTTGCCACCAAGATACTTACTATGTACCATGCCACCGACCATGTCATTAAAAGTATTCAAAACCAAGTTTGCTCTGCCCATTCTCTCAGATGCTAATCTCAGCAAGCTGCCAATCACATGATTTTCTCTTTGCAGAAGGAACATCAGCGCTTAAAACCTTTTTCTTCATGCAGGCTCTGGCTAGCTCAGAAGCATCTTTGACAAAGGTGATACGGACTCTGAATACTCACCATTTAAAAATTGAATTACACTTCACTTTCCAGTAGTCAGAGGAACACCAACACTTTAAGTTAGGGTAAAAGGAATTTAATATATCACTCTCCAGGACCATGCGTGCTAATACATGTAGAAAGTCCATGGAGAACAGTTCCTTCCTTCCTTCTTCACTTGTCTTTAATTTCTGGTCTTCAGGATGACTCACTTACTTTGCTTGTTTTGAGCTACAAGAATGGAATGTAGCCCTGCTTCTGCCTTCAAAGGAGCTTGCTATCTGGGAGGATAAAAATATGAAATGAAATAATGATCAAAACAAGCAGGATTCTTAGAAGAGTCTATTTAGATAACCATTTCTAATGGGTTAAAAACACCCTGGAGACAATGGAAGAGAAGATTCATACTTCATGTTTATCGATACATAATCTTCATCCACAACTTCAATCAGATGATCAAGAATCACCAAGAATTTAAGGAGTATGGTAAAGTTAATGATCATTGAAATGTATTTGCTCATTACATTCACACACATATATAGTGTACAGTGTTCTCCATTATCCCCTTAGACTCCCTCCTAACTCTGTTCTTATTCCTAGTAACTTTCCCTCCTAGCTCCATGTCTCTTTTATATGTGTGTGGTAAACTATACTTAATTAGTTTAATATGTTTACCTGAGTGAAGACAATTAGGCTCTCAGTGATGAGACCTCAAAGGTCTAGGACTCTTCCTCCTCCAGGAATTATTGATTGCCTAAAGCTCCTTGGGGAGGAATGGGGCTTCATAAGTCCCTCCCTCATCCATAACAAAAAGTTGATGGGTCAAGTCTTCAGTAGGCAACCACAGCAACTGTTAATGTATGCAACAGGTAAGCCATTCTCATGTCCCAATCTTCTTAAATTCTTTCTGCCCCCTCTTACGTAAAGTGTTCTTTGAGCCTTGGAGTAGGTGATCTAGGTTTCCTTAGGGTTCAGTACCCAATGGGCACTTATTATTATCACTTTGAACCATTATGAGTTACTTCCTTCACTTCTATTCCCTACAAGAAGCTTCACTGACCAAGGCTGAAAAGACCACTCACCTGCAGATTCTGTGATGGATATTACTGATTTTCAACTTGACTACATCTGGAATTAACTAAACCCAAATGGCTAGACCCAGGTGTGATATATTTTTCTTAATGAAGTCATTAGAAGTGGGAAGACCCACTTTTAATCCTGGTCCTTGAGGTGGGAAGATACGTCTTTAATCTGGACTACACCTCTTCCTGGCAGCCTATATAATGGACAGGGAAGAAGGAAACTGGTTCCTTGCCTGCTTGCTCTTGCTTTTGCTGGCAACGTCCATCCCCTCATTGGCTTTAGAGCTGACTTCACCAGGATTCTGGGTATACTGAAGATTATCTGAGACATCTAGCCTCATAGAAAGAACAACTACTGGACTCTTGAACCTTCCATTAGTGGACAACCACTGTTGGACTAGCTGGATCACAGCCTGTAAGTCATTCTGATAAATCCCCTATCTATCTATCTATCTATCTATCTATCTATCTATCTATCTATCTATCTATCTATCTATCATCTATATTTATCTATAGCTATATATTTAAAATATCTATAGATTTATTCATTCTATAAGTTCTATTCCTCTAGAGAACCCTGACTAGTGCAGATATTAACAAAAGTATTTAGAAGGAAGTTTGACACCACATCCATTTGTGGCCATCCTAGTTGACTTTGAATTAGCGTTTCAGTCCTAGGCATAATTTTCTTCCAGTGGTGTGGGCATCATATACAGTAAGAAACCAATTGCTTACATCAGAAGAGTAGTGCCCTGTTGCACTGCTGGTCACATCTTGCCCAGCTACTTATTATATCATGTAGAGTCCATATTTGAGTGAGAACATTGATGATTCTTCTCCAGCAGTTTATACAACACTTTTCAGCACTCTGAAGTTCTTACTGGGTTTTTGGTAGCTCATTCTGAAACAAACAAACAAAACCATGAACATCTAATTCTTACCCTCTAGTATTATCAGATTTAAAGATCTAAGTCATAATGTCAGCAATCTTTATTTGAATCAGAAGCTGCTATCAAGAGGTAAATAGCCCTAAGTTTACTACTTGAGTATGAATTACCCAGCACACCATTATTGAAACATGAATTCCTTTGTGTGGGTTTCTAGTAAGAGAAAATACTGCATACAAAGTAGAAAACGTGAATGTTTGCCTCTTCAGTATAAAGAATAAGACTTGGCGATATGGAGGCAATGGTTTCTGAATAAGTGGAAGATTAAATAGTGTCCTAATACAAAATAAAAGAAATTACTCTAAGCAGAGGTATGGGGTTATATTCCCTGGGGAGACACAAAGAAACATACAGAATGGATACCAATAGGCCAAAGAAATAATTCCACCCAAGATCAGCTCGGCTAGCCAATAAATGTGTTAAAGTTGTCTATATAAGCATGGGGCAAGAGGTTATTTACAGAAGTATGGGTGAGGGAATTCTTTTAGGAATATGTATAAGGGTTAACTTATACATAAGCAGGAGCACTGATAAGTAATTTCCTACAGAAGGATGTATGAGGAGATTTCCTTAGGAGCAAGAATAAGAGGCTATTTAACGGAGCATGGCTAAAAGTAACTTGCAGAATAGCTTATGTTGCAGCTCTTCAGATTTCCCCCTCCCTCCACATAACGATATTAAGAGTGCAAGTCTCTCAAGGATCTACCCCCTCCATTTGGAAACATTAGTAGTAGAAGTCTCCAGAGGGTTTTGTTTGGTTAATCACAACTAGTCCTATCCAATAGGAAACATCTGTAGAACAAGAGGGAATGGTTAGAAAGACAGAGGCATATGGTAGGGCTGGTTTCAAAAGCAACAATACCTTCTGGAGAAGACAGCATCCAAGCAAAGTGAGAGCAGCAGGGAAGGAAGTGTGGGAGTAGTGGGACACTACTGAGCTGGGACACTCAGGAGTTCAGATGTAGGGACTTTTCTATGAGATTCTGGTAGATGGGTCTCGCGTTACCTAAAATGGAATTATGGAAGTTAAACAACCTCAAAAAGCAAATAACCTTTGAAGGCAAATATTAATAACTTTGAAATTCTAACTGAAAGAGTATATTAAGTACTGGAAGAAATCCTTTATTTGTTGTGTATATCATTAATATATTGAATATATGAGCACCATATATGGCAAAGGAACTTTACAAATATTGCTTGATTATTTTGGCATCTAGTGCCTTGAAAAGATTTAGTAAGACCATTTATCTGAAAGCCTCTGTGTAAACCATGCTGTCTAAAGAAAAACCTTTCCTAGCATTTACTGGGTATCAGTGCCTCATAAAAGTGTTCTTATTCACATCATTCTTGGTGTTCTCCAAAGCAATATATCAGATTTTAACATTGTAGGCAATAGATTAAACATGTGCACCATAGTAACGAAAAATAGTGCTGACTTCGATCGGGCTGTCACATCAGCCTCAAAGACCAGATCTGACATTTTATTGCACACCCTGTCACAGCTGGGACCATTGATGATGAACAATTTCAGATATTCTTATCTTTAGATGAAAATTTTGAGACTGCAGAATTAATATGGGAATTTCACAAGTTACCATGGAGAAAGAACAGAGGTACTAGCCTTGTGTGTTAACCCCTTATGTTTCATTTTAATTTTATTTTTAAGATTTTTTACAAGTGTGTGTGTGTGTGTGTGTATGTGTGTGTGTGTGTGTGTGTGTATGTGTGTGTGTGTGTGTGTGTGTATTGGGAGAGTCACACTGTGTCTACAGGAAGAAGAGAGTGATGACTGCGGGGAGCAGCTGGCTTCATCTCCAGCCTAGGGAATGATGATGCCCACATTTAGGGTGGGTCTGACCACCCAATCTAGAGATTCCCTCATAGGCACAACCTGAAGCTAGTTGAGTCTAGATCCTATCAAGTTAATGATTAATATGAACCACTAAACATGACCTTCTAAACACTTCTAGTATATGTTGGCAAGTTATTTCCTTTAAATATGCCAACTTATTACTTCTTTCTGGCAGAGAGGAAAAGGCGCTTTTCAGAGCTGTACGCAACAGATTCCCTCTCTCTAACTAAACGAGGTGATTTGAGTGACACTTTGATTGTAGTAGTCATGTCATCATCTAACAAATGTAACAAAATATCATGTTTTATACTTCAAATAGCTCCAACCTGTGTTTGTCAATTACCCTTTAGCAAAGCTGGCGGTATTATCTGTCAACTTGACTGGTTTATTATAAATAGGGTTTATTCAGTAGGATTCACATTATTTTGAGTAATGGAATGAAACTTGCCTCTTTCTAATGGTTATAACAAATATCTTCTGTTCATCGTTAATTTTACTTTTATTGCTATTACATGCTTGGTCTTAGTTTTTATTAGTGCACAAATGCATGCTTTCCTTTTATATAAAGTATATTCACAGTTTCATTGTCCTCATTTATAAAATGAATCTAAAACAAAGTCTCCTTGGGGTTGTACTAGGAGGTATTTATACTATATTCATCCCACAAGAGGTACTGAATAGGTTTTTAGGGGTGGAATTTCCCCCTCCCTCTTCAATTTCTTGTGGGTTTGAAGGCAAAACACTTGCTTATACCCTTGGTTGCTCCTCGTGGTCCAATGACATGCATTTGTTCTTATTGGCTCAGTTATCGTCCCCTTTATCTTTTTTCCTCTCTCTCACTTGTATTTTAGAAATTGAATCAAGGAAGATCAAGATGACTCAGAGACTCATCGTGATAAAAATACAGTGGGCAAGAAGGAGCTTTGCACCAACACTACCTAGGATCAAATCCTGACCATGGGTCTTGGTATGTAAAGACCCCATGGGTCTTTCTCCTGTAAAGTGGAGGGCTCGTGATAGTGTCTCCAAGATTGTTGTGAAGATTAAACAAATCTGGTAGACATCTGCTGTTGTGTACTACATCAAATTTAGCTGTTTCAAAACCAATTGACATTGAATATGTGACATAATTCAGGAGGTGAAGAGTTATTAGCTGGGGTGTTGAGATTCTACATCTCTTAAGGAAGTTGTGGTCAAATAAGTCAATAGCTGCCTGGAGCTGTGGCCATCCCAACTCTCTCTAGGGTTTGAAGGTCCACTTCCAATGACCATTCAAGTGACCAGTAAGTCAGTACTAACTCCTGTCAGGAAATCTAAGTTCCTGGACCCATGGGTTTCTTTCGAGGATTATTTGAGTGTCCTACCAACATGGCAGCTGGCTTCTGGGTGACCCAGGAAAGCAAACAAGCAAAACGCAGTCTCAGGCCATAATGTCTTCCAAATTCTTATTCTTAGAAGGGAGTCATTAATTGTGGCTAAGAATTAGTTTCACCCTTTGAAGAAAGGATGACAAGGAATCACCCTTTGAAGAAAGGAGTGGCAAGGAATCTGTGGATTTACTATCAAGTTAAGTGTATGACATAATGCACACTACATACTCAGTGGAGGAACCTTCCAGAAAGAACTCAGAAGTGCTGACAGAAACTCACTGTCCTCACCCTAGTGCTGTGATTAATGGGCTGCACCAAGGCTATAGTGTTGGTTTGGGGGAATATGTGAATATGGTCAAATTGAGTCTTTTAGATAGAGATAACCCAGTCCCAGCATGTCATAACACAGCACTTGACGGTCTTTTTCTCAAGCTGGGCTACTCCCAGGTGATGGAGTCCTAGGAACAAGTGTTCTTGAAGGCAGAAAGCCAAACACATCAATGCTAAAGTGCTCTTTTACACGGAGGTAAGCAGCAGTGTAGGCCTGTAGTGAGACCGGGTGAGAGGCAGGAGCATCCCTGGAAAATCCTGGGCTAGCTAGGCTGGTGTGCACAGCTGTGAATAGAAAAAGGGAGCGACTCTACCTCAACATAGAAGGTGAGAAACGACACCAGAGGCTTTCCTCTGACTTCCAGATGCATGCTATGGCCTGTGCATGCATACATTCACACAAATGCATGTGTGCCCACATACACATATCCACACACGATGTACAAAGATTTCAAATATTTAAATTAAAAACAAGACAGGAATTTGATGCTTGAGTGGCACATTACCCCAAAATATTGTAGACACTTTTAGTAAATGGGAATGATAAATATTCAAACTTACTCAACAGGTAGTATAGTCATTGTAAAACCCCACTGATTAAGTGCTTATGAAAAATTTAGACTAGGGGGACAGGGGAAATGGTTCACCAATTCAGCACAATTGAGCAGTAAAGAGGACTTGATGCTCTTTCTGAGGACCTAGGTTTGGTTTCTAGCACCCACATTGATTAGGCAGCCCCAAATAACTGAACTCCAGTTCTGGAGGGTCCAACATCCTCTTCTGGCCCCCTCCTTTATCTGCATCTCTCTCTCTGTCTCTCTCTGTCTCTCTCTGTCTCTCCCTGTCTCTCTCTCTCTCTCTCTCTCTCTCTCTCTCTCTCTCTCTCTCTCACACACACACACACACACCCTAAAACTAATTATTTTTAAGTTAGGATACAAACATAGGAGCAATCAATTTGTGACAGTTACAATGTCCAAAAACCAATCCTCCTAACCTGCCTTCACTGGTCATTTCAGAAAGGAAGGTTTTAATGCACAGGAATGGGAAAGTGAGCTCTTGGTTGAAAAATCTAAACTGGCCACACCTTATACTGCTTAGTAAGATGACAAATTCCAGATAGATGTGATAAGTGCTAAATTAAAATTGAAAAAAAAAGAACTTGAAGAAAATGAGATATGTATTTACTTGCTGTCTGGATTGGAAGGAAGTTCTAAGTGTAAAAGAACGCTCTGAGGAATAGAAGCCAATACATGGATATAAGTAACTGTATACTTTGTATAATGCATTAAAAATGTTAAGACAAACCGCAAATACTGATGGATGGCATTCACTGTGTACCAATGATGTGCCAGGTACCATACTTGAATCTGTACTGTAATTGCCCTTAATCCTCTCAAGAAACCACTAAGGGCATCAGCATTATTACCTACACTTAGCAAATGAGGAAACGGATTGTAAAAGATTACATCAGTCTTCTACAACCTTGGCTGTACACTGAATCACACAGGGAGCCTTGAAATGACCAACTCCTGGGACCCATCCCACAAGAGTTTTATCAGAGCTGTTGGGAATGGTATCTCGTCATCCCTGTGCTTTCTCTCAAGTCTCTCAGCTACTGACTACAGAGCCAGAGCAGAGACTTTCAGACTTTCAAACATCAGGGGTCTTTTTTTATTCCATGCAGAAGTTTTCTTGAGGATACATTCTCTAGTTGCTTGGGTTAGAATTGCAGAAACCTGAATGGCTTACCTTGAAACACAAGCGGTTTCGGGTATGGGTGACTATCCATTGAGCCACTTGTACCATAGACACTGTAATTTGAGTTTTGAGACATTAGTTAAAAGGCCAGAGGACTAAAATTGATGATGCTCCTAGAATTCCTTCAGCTTTGGGAACTAAAGGAAGCAAGAAAAGCCATGGTGGGACTAGAGAAAGGGCAGCATGCTGATGGTCTAATTGCTCCAGAACAGTTGGTAATGCTAAGACAACACCAGAGCTGTCTGAAAGAATCTTCTTTCTTTGGCTTATTATTATGTTACAGTCGCCATTGTAGTTTTTTTTTCCTATCACATGATACTTAACAATATAGGTGAGAACTGTATAGTGTCCTAAAGTCCAAGATTGGAAGACAATAGCCCAACACAAATTCCTAGATATAGGCTTTGTGTAATTATGATAGCTGCTTACCATCTCTGAAGCTCTGTTTCTTCAGTTATAGACAGGAACACCACCGCATGCCATAGAACCCACGTGTAATCCTACTGGCTTAAGACCATCCATTTCCCCTGATACTTTCAGCTCATAGTTTCTCAAAATTTTGGTTGTGGCCATTCTGATGGCTTACTTGGAGTTGGCAAACCACTTTTGAGAGTCACTCCCACGAATGACAGAATGGTGCCTTTTATTGGTAGGAAGCTTCAGTGTCTTTCCACAGAGGCCTCTGAAGGGCTGCTGCTTAAGAATCCATAGAGATGCCATCAGTCAGGGCATGTGATACATGAGACGAGACCAAGACTGGAGCTGCAATAAGTTTTGTCATCAAACTTGATGTGACACACTGTCCTTTCTGCAATATTCCATTGTCATCTGGATCAGTGTTCATTCGGGGTAGGAGGAGATTATACTCAGATATCAGAAAACAAGAATCACTGGATCATTTCAGAATTGGCTGCAGAATATAAAATGGCTATCTACTTTATATACCTGTAAAAACATATATTGCAGCACACAGACACACACACACACACACACACACACACACACACACACATCCCTATTAGTACAAATATGACTTTCTCATCATCATGATTGAATGTCTGACATAAACAACTTAAAAGGAGTAAAGACTCATTTTGGCTCACAGTTTCAAAAGATTGGTCCACACTTATTTGGCTCATCTACTTGCTCAGAGCATCATGGCAGTGAGAATATGCTAGAAAGGGGCCTTTTACATTATTGCAAATGGGAAGCAAAAGGTGAGCTATGAAGAGACTAAGGACAAGACATCCCCAAGGACCCAAT
The DNA here is from genome assembly GCF_021556685.1 of Rattus norvegicus. Classification (NCBI taxonomy): domain Eukaryota; kingdom Metazoa; phylum Chordata; class Mammalia; order Rodentia; family Muridae; genus Rattus; species Rattus norvegicus. The sequence continues at coordinate 22,253,304 of NC_141550.1, read as the reverse complement.
CCCAGTGAACTATTTCCTTCTGCCAAACCCCAGCTCCTGATGGGAGTTTCTCCACTAGATGGGAACCAAACCTTTAACATAAAAGCCCATAGATGGCATCATATATTCAAACTATAGGATAGATAAGCATTTGTGTGTCTTATCACAAGGATTTAGGCCACAGACTACACATACAATGATGTTTCTATTATCTTATGACATCATAGTTTTCTTACTTACTCTATGATCTCTATACAGTGATTGCTAAAGACTAATTTCTGAGAAACTAGGTGTCACTAAGCAATGCATAACCTCACATATCTCTTTCTCTACATATGTATCATATATAATCTCAGTAATGTATGCATGTTAGATACATATCATACATATGATAACTTAGCTACATAATTAAGTTGGGCTTTCTTTGGATGGTTTTGTCCATTAAATCCAGTAGTCTAAGAATACCCCCAAGTGTTTGTAGTGTGCAGGTGGTTTTAAGTACCACAATCCTATTGCAAATCTTAAGTTCATGATGACAATTGGCTCAGGAACTCTAGTTGAGCGGTTATCAACCCCATGACACAGTACATTCATCCACAGAGCTTTTAAAAATCCACATGTCCAGGCTTCATCCCAGCCCAAACATCTGTATCCTTTTTGTAAGCTTCTGAGGGAGTCCTACTGCACATCCAAGTTGGAAAGTCAGGCCTCCGGTGGTTTAATTTAGACGGTTCCATTAAAATTCCCTCATTTCCTCAGTGTCCTGAGTGCCAGTTCAGCATTAGAGCCTGGAGACTTAAATTCACTTGTTGAAAACAAGGGGAAGACCTTTGACTCACCATAATGTGCTGGGAATGCTGAAGATGGGCGGGAATGCACAGTATGGCGCCAGTTGTTGTCTGTCTGTGCTGTGTGTCTGGTGAATTTGAAACTCCAGCATGTCAGCCAGCCTCCTTTGGCCAGAACTTGCCCTCATGCAAGAGTAGAAACCTTCTAGGCATGTGATCACTGGGCCAGGAAAATGTCACCCATTGCCAGAGAAAAGCCAGCTTTCCATGCAACTAGAGTGAATGGCGCATGAAAGCAATTTAGGCAAAGTGGCTGAAACATCATTACAAGCGCAGTATGGGGCCTGATCTGAAATGAAGGTTGTAACCTGGTTATAGTCCTAAGTAGTAATCGTGCTTTAATTAAAAAATGTAAAGCCATTCATTTAGGCCTGTATCACCTTGTGTAAGGGAGTGGTAGGCCCCTATAGAGAACAACCATCAGGGTTTGAGGAACATAAGCAATGGAGAATAAATGGCAGCTGTCTTCAGGAGAGGGAAATAATAGGTGAATGACAACTCTAGTAAACCAAACCATCCAACTAGACCCTGAAAATGTATGGTATGTTGGAACCCTCTAAACTCTGTTTGCAAATATTTGGGATTGAGGGAGGCTCCTAAAGGGCTTTTCCCATAGCCTCTCCACCCCCACAGTGAAACCTATGTTTAAATAAAGCTTAATCCTTTCTGATTCCTTTAAGCATGATTCACCAACATCTCCATTTGGAAAAACAAGCATCTATTTAACCTCTAAGATGCCTTAGCTATTGGCTTTTTAAGATGATTTTTTTCTTAATTAGAAGAGATTTAAATAGTATGGTCACTTAGTTGAGAGCCCACAGAATTCTTCAGAATCAAGAATTTTGCCCACTCCACGGCAATTAATTTCTTCTCATTTTCCAAAGAAGTTATTGTTTTCTTTTAAGCCCCAAGTCCTTTTGTAAAATTGAATTTAAAAGTTTGAAGGAAATCTGCTGTAGATTTGTCCACCAATAGACTCACTTTCTCCTCCAAGCTGCTTGCTAGTATTCCTACAGTGTAGTCATACTAACTCTCTAGAGGAATTCATGCCGGCATTGCTTAATACTAAAAGGGAGATGGACTATAGGCTAGTTTTATAATCCAAGGCCTCTAAGTAGTCTTCTAAACACAAGTGCTGTGACATTAGTCTTCAAACACCCCAAGAAAAATGTAGAATTCAATTTGAAGAATTTAGAAGATGAGAAAAATGTAAGAGTAGAACCTCTGAACCAAAGGGCTTAGGGGCTTTGATGTGCTCAGTAACTATATTCTCATACATTGTTGTTTAAGAATGTGAGGATGAGGAGAAAAAGGAACACTCCTCCATTGTTGGTGGGATTGCAAACTGGTATAACCACTCTGAAAATCAGTCTGGAGGTTCCTCAGAAAATTGGACATTCCACTACCTGAGGACCCAGCTATACCTCTCCTGGGCATATACCCAAAAGATGCTCCAACATACGACAAAGACACATGCTCCACTATGTTCATAGCAGCCTTAATTATAATAGCCAGAAGTAGAAAGAACCCAGATGCCCTTCAACAGAGGAATGGATATAGAAAATGTGGTACACCTACACAATGGGGTACTACCCAGCTATCAAAAGCAATGACTTCACGAAAGTCTTAGGCAAATGGATTGAACTAGAAAATATCATCCTGAGTGAGGTAACCCCATCACAGAAATACACACATGGTACACACCCACTGATAAGTGAATATTAGCCCAAAAGCTCAAAATACCCAATGTACAATCCACAGACTACATGAAGCTCAAGAAGAAGGATGACCAAAGTGTGGATGCTTCACTTTTTCTTAAAAGGTGGAACAAAAATATTCATAGGAGGGGATATGGAGGCAAAGTTTGAAGCAGAGACTGAAAGAACGGCCTTTCAGAGCCTGCCCCACATGTGCCCCCCCTCTTCATATTTATATGATTGATTGCTGAAGCTAAGAAAGTGCTAGATAAGATTGATTGATGAAGCTAAGAAAGTGCATGCTAACAGGTGCTGGATATAGATGTCTCCTGAGAAACACAGCCAGAGCATGTGAAATACAGAGGCGAGCACTAACAGCAAACCATTGAACTGAGAATGGGACCCCTGTTGGAGGAATTAGAAAAAAGAATTAAAAGAGCTGAAGGGGTTTGCAACCCCATAAGAACAACAATGCCGACCAACCAGAGTTCCCAGGAACTAAACCACTACCCAAAGACTACACATGCACTCCAGCTGCATATGTAGCAGAGGATGGCCTTGTTGGGCACCAATGGAAGGAGAAGCCCTTAGTCCTGCCAAGGTTGGACCCCCAGTGTAGGGGAATGTTGGGGGGTCGATGGAGAGGGGGGCTTATGTTCCAGAAACTGGGAAAGGGAATAACATTTGAAATGTTAAATTTGAAATAAAAAAATCCAATAAAACATTTTTGCATAAAAAAAATCTCAGTTAGAGATCTTCATTTCTCAGTAAGGGATCTAACATGGGAAGCAAGGAGAAATGGACTGGTTACGCCAACAGGCAGGATTAAGGTTGTAATGATAACATGTAAAGCATACAATAAAATACAGTAACTTTAACCATATTGATTGGGTCAGTACCATAAGACCTGGTGCTTGGAATATATTTGTTTTTCTTTACTTAAATGTTGAATTCTGGATACCTTGTCAAGGTCACCAGAGAGGGAAAAACTTAAGCTCAAAATTGTTGTCAATTGTTAACTGGTGTTACAGAGACACTTATACAGGAAATGAAGTCATAGGTCTTGCCCTTGAAAAACTTACAATAAGGAGAGCTTATAACAACACTACCAGAAATGAAACTGAACAGCTAGAGACTCACAACAACACGGGGTTTATCCACACCAAGGACAGGTGTTCAAGTGACTTAACAGGAGCATCGAGTGACTAGAGTTGGCAACAACCATGTTCTGACCACCAGGACAACTAATATATGGCAGCAGAATTATTTTACATATAATATTTTTGCTTTTTTGAGTCAAAATCTATTAGTTTTATATATGTAATCCTGAGTTTTTCAGTTCAAGAGAAGACCAGACAGAGTTGCAGCAAAGAAAGACAGATTCCTACCAGCCACTGGTGGTCATATGTGTTTATTCTCCGTAACCAGGTTTAGTATCTACTGTATCATTTATTGCCCTAAGCCAAATTTTTAGGAAATGGTATAAAGGCCATTGCCCTAAATGATTCTTAGGGGAAGGGGGAAGATTGAAGAGAAAGTGTGGACTTCACAAGAGTTTCCAGAATTGTTGCTGTAGACATACTTGCTCCCGGAATTCTACATTGCATGGCAAGACTACATGGCTTAAACCTGAGCAGAGAACAGTACTCTACACGACAGCTTGACTTCTCCAAGCCTTTGTCCAGCTCCCCAGCACATACAGGAAGGACATGAGCCATCCTGGCATTGGTCATTATAGCAGGTCACCAGTAATCACTGTCCATATAATATTCTTTAACCCACCACCTCAGATACAGAAGGATTTTGGGATGTATCTCATGAAAGAAGGGAGGAGAGGGATGCCATCAATATAAGGAAAGTTGTTGTCTAGAGTTTGGCAGTCGCTTTGTATCAGTTTATTCAACAAATATGTATTCTGCACTTGCTAGATAGGAAACACTGGACTGTATAGACTGGGTAAATTTGGTGGGCAGTTTGTGGAGCCCGATTCAGCTAAATTATGTATTTAATGTCTCTTTAATCAAATATGTGTAACTGGGAGGAGGGGAGGAAGGAGAGGCTCTGGTAGGAATGTATTGTATAAGAGAAGAATAAAGAAAAAAGCAAGAAACAAACAAAAAAGGACAAAATGAATAAAAATATTATTTTTGAAGACCCCAACTATGTCAAAACAGTTGCAGCTAGCTCTAGAATCTATTACTATATTTCCTTCTAGGTAGTAAAAAATCAATATTGTTATATAATCAGAGGTATGCCATGACATAATGCTGTTGTTTAAAGTTTAACAGTGAAGCTTTATTTGATCCAGGCCATTTGACACCGAGTTATGGTTGAAAGAGCAAGGCTCTACGTCTAGTGTTCCTCTAGGATATCAATGAGTAGCTTAATGCTGATGGGCCTTCGCTTAAGGTACAATAACCACTTTCCTGCCTAGACAGCAGTGGCTTATCATCCATTTTTATGGCTGCCCTTGCCCATCCCTGTTATGTGAGTGCCAGAGACAGTGTTACATACCTGCCATCCTAGCTCCTCCAGAGGCCTCAGATTTCAGATGAGGCCCGGGTACCGTCCTGAGATCCTGTCTCTTTGTTCAAGGGTGCTTTTTTGATCCAGCCTTGCAACTAGATGTGGCCAAGACAGGCAGCAAGCAGATATAAATAAGAGCCGAAGCCATGGAGTAGATAAAAGAAGATGCCTACTGAAGAGGGTGGAGAATTCTTGGATACATCTGCTTTTTGATAAAAGGAGAACCAGCTGTTTTACCTCTGAGCCCCATTTTCTCTTTGTGCCTTCTTTGAGTGTAATGGCAAAATCTAAATCATGACAATGGTGGTATGAGAAGGGGAGCATAAAGTCTAATGTGCTAAGGAGAGGAGAATGAAGCATAAAGGGTCAGCTGAATTGAGTGGCGATAACCAAGTCTCAGCGTCCTAGTATGAAAGTATGAAAGGAGCACCCTGCCTATGTATCCTCTTGGTATTTGGACACCTACTAGGAAGAAATGGGCATCACAGTATGTCACAAGCAACATCTACTCTGTTATTTGATCTTTCGTGTCTTGGAAATTCTCCTATTCGGTCTGGTACGTGGAGGCCATTTCTTCTTGAATTCATTCTAAGGATTTTACACAAAATAACAACAAATGTATATTTAACATAATTGATTTCATAGTCTCCTTTGCATGTAAAGAGCCTTGGGCTCAAAAGGGTTAAATGACAGAGCGAATTTATCCCAGCCTTCCAACTTTAAGTCTCATGATCATACTTTGGGCCTTGCTCCTCTTTGAAGAATTTAGAAGATGCCAAAGTTCTTAAAATAACTAAGGAACATCTGTCTGATCCTTTCAAGTGTTACATTTTCATAATTTCATCAAGTTTGACTCTCAGAGTAACCTAGAGAAGTTAACATTAATACTCTTGAGTTACACAATTTCCCTCCATTTCTTCCCTAACCACGGCTGCCACTTGGCTCAAGCAGTGTTGCCGTAATGGATTACCAGTCCTCACTTACTATTCTTTTTTGATGGTCTTAAGCTCTTTTTTTTTTTTGACTTGAATTTCTGTCTCAATCCATCTCTATTCATCTCACATAAAAACCCATTCTAATCCAGTAGGATACAAGGCCACAGCCACAGAACAGACATTGGCTTGGCTGAACTCGTGGAGTTCTGGAAATTTCACTAGAGAGGCTGTCTGTATTGCCAACTTCACTCGTTTAAAAAAAAATGCTTATAGTATTAGGAACAAAATGTGATTAGAGTCAGTCCAAGCCAGAAAACTTTTTACAGAGGTGGCGTCTGAGAGATTCTGGGGTAATTCAAGAAGCCTCCTTTTTTTCTGTCCTCAATGTGTACTGTGCTGTTTACTGGTGGAGAATATTTCTTGGCCATCTTGGCCCTCTCTTCTAGACCTTGCCTCTGATTCTCAAGAATCTTCCCAAACATACTGGTGTGTGTGTGTGTGTGTGTGTGTGTGTGTGTGTGTGTGTGTGTGTGTGATGTATGTGTGTATGTGTGTGTGATGTATGTGTGTAAGTGTGTGATGTGTGTGTGTGTGGTGTGTGTGTGTATGTGTGTGTGATGTGTGTGTGTGATGGTGTGTGTGATGTATGTGTGTATGTGTGAGTGTGTGTGATGTATGTGTGTATGTGTGTGTGATGTGTGTGTGTGATGGTGTGTGTGATATATGTGTGTATGTGTGAGTGTGTGTGATGTGTGTGTGATGTGTGTGTGTGTGTGTGTATGTATGAGAATGTATACTTGTGTGTATATTGAAGCTGTCATGTGTTTCCAGATGCACATTTGGGAATGGAACTCACATCCATCTGGATATAAGTATCTAGAGCCATTAAGACATGTTCCTCGTTTCCCTTTACCTCTTTCCCTTTTGTTCCCACGACTCTGAACCATGCTTAGAGGTATAAATGAGTCTGCTAACACTTGCCATCTAGTGAACAGACTTATACTATTCATCCTGTTTGGTTAAATTTGGATTCAAAGTCCTTCTAGACTGCTAGTGCTCTCCTACCATTCCAGATTGGAGAGTCAATCATTTAAATCAGGAGGAGGTATGTACTACAATGTCTACAACATATTAATATGCAAAAATTGTGTCAGCAGGTCCTTTCTTATGGCCATGATAATTTCCACCCTGGCCAAGGGGATGACCTGATGAAAGCGAAGACGATACCATATTTGCCCACAGCTACAGATGGTAATATGAAAGGGACAGTGGTGTTGAGCTTAACTCCAAGGCCACCAACTGCACTTTGGTTTCTATGATTAGTGCTTTCAGGAGTTGGGTTCCCATCTCCCTATGGAAGGTGGTGAAAGAAGACAGACTCTTATCTAGGGACTCCAGCAGCAAAATGAGAGGACACCTAGTTCATGACGGGTGGAATATGAGCATGCATGTGTGCATGTACTAAGCCTGTGGATAAGCATCGTCATTATGTCTGTCTGGAGGTATGCAGTGTACCCATGTTCTTGTGTGCACATGCCTGCCTGCATGAGTATGCACATGTGTGGGTTGGAGGTAGAAGTGGGAGTAGTAGGCATGTGTCTAAATTTATTCCTCATTCCATTCCAATCCGCTGTCTCTCCCACACTTCCCTGAGACAACACTCACCGGGCCCTTATGACTGATCACACAGTGTGGATTGTTAGGCTTCATCTCAGTTAAAAACACGTGCCTTGCTCTGATGTTTTTGCATTTGTGAATCCAGGGATTATGTGAGATATCCCTTAGCTCAGTCCTTGCATTTGATCCATCCAGATATCCTATTAGCACAGAATGTACCAGAAGCTGAGCACCTTGGCATTTCCTACCATTGCACAAAGCCCCATCTCCTGTGCTGGCTGGTGAGATGCCTCTCAAACCATTCCTTCCGTAGCCTTTGCTTGCTTCCCATTTTATATCCAAGACCCAGAAAGTGAGCGGGGTAAGCTCTAACTTAGTTACTTAGTAAACTTAGTTAGTAAACTTGGGAATTAGTTCTTCCCAAATAGCCCAGTGCTCTATCATTAAGCTTAGAATAAAACTCAAATTCTTTACCATAGCCTACAGCCATAACTGCAGGGTCCCCAGTGACCTTCTTCCTTCATGTTCTTTGCTCTTGTCACTCCTCTAGCCACACTGCATTTCTGCCTTAACTGGACATTTTCTCATTGTGATCAAATGCCCAAGAAAAACTAGTATCTAATATGAGAAAAAAAAGTATTTTGACCCATTTTTTAGGATTTTGCTGCATGGTCAGTCAACTCTGCTGCTTCTGAGCTATGCTGAGGCAGGGGGTCCCCGAGGGGAGAGGCTAAAGGGGCAAGTTGGTCATAGCTAAAGATGGCTAGGAGAGAAAGAGAATAAAGGCCTGGGACAAGATAGAGTCCCTAAAGACATCTTTTTGCAGTGACCTATTTTTACAGTCCTTCTTAACCTCCTAGATTTTTCTAGAGTTTCCCCCAAATAGCATCATTAGCTAGAGGACCTTTCAGAGGAGGCACTGTATAATCAGAGCAGAGCAACTTATGGCTGATTCTTGAACTCATCCTTCATGCCCTGCCTGGGGGCCTTTATAATGTCTTTGTTCTGGTCATGGCACTTTACAGCTTGCCAAGTGTCTTTTCTTTTCATTTCCCCCCTATATTTCCTTTACCCACTTACCTTTTTTTAGAAAAATTCTTTCTACAGCTTAACTTTTTAATCTTAGTACTAATTACTACGAGATACCCCATATCCATTTGTGACCTGTCTACTTCCTCAATGCTTTCTCTTGAGACCTTGTGTCAAACATGCTACAACCTCACAGTCTCCAAAGAGGCAGTTCCATCTAACTATCTTTGCCCCACTACCTCACTTTCCCTTATGAGCCTCAGTTGTTTTTGCCCTGTTCTCAATATTGACATTAGGGTACCATACTCATCACTACAATTTCAGCATATCCTGAAATGGAACCCATTGTCTTTGCCTAAAATACTGCGTTTTTTAAAAAACATATCTATCTTTATCTAGGGGAAATCATTGTGTGTAAGCAAGAGTTACCTTTAATTTTTCCTTCTTTCAACTACAAATGTAACTGCCAGCTAACTTCAGAGAGTCAACATTTTTTTAGAACTTTCTCACATTTCTGTTCTTATCCCCTCTGCCTCCACTATCTCATTGGCTACACCTTTGGTACTCGGTAATATGACAGCAAAGTTAACCCAGGCTATGAAGTAAAGTTAGCTCAAGCTATGAAGACAGACCACATGTATTTTGACCAAGTCAGTTCAGTCAGTCGACAGAGTCTCAAGCAAGGGAGTCAGAATTGAAAAAGAAAAACAGACAAAATTACTCCAGCCTGTACTCAGGCTGAAGTAGCTTTCTTTCTCTCCAGCCTGCTTTTATATCATTCTAGGTCTATCCATAAAACATGGTCAGTTTTTAGATCAAAGACAAACTAATCAAGCAAAGTAGTAAACAAGAAGATCACAGAAGATAGTAATTAAGTAAAGTAGAAAGAAAACAGATCACACAAGGTAGTCATTCAACAAAGCAGTAAACACAGCCCCATGGTCACTGTTTCTGATATTCTTATTTGAGCCTACATCCTTGTCAGAGTCCAACAGTATTTGAATCCAAGCTCTACTTTTCATGCTGTGATCCCGAACAAATCATGTGATGTATCTGAGTCTCATCTGCCAGATGGAGATAACAATAGTGGTTCCTATTTCAAAGTCGTTGCGGGGACTAAATGTACCGCTATGTATAACGAATGCACTAGCAATGGTCCTGTCCCATTGTACACACTGTTATCAGCAGTCCTTAATATCCTTCTTCTTTATGTAGCTTTCCAATGTATCTCTCAATTCTTTACAGCATTCAATGGCATCTTGACTATTTTCCTGAAATTCTGTCAACCTACCACTGTCATCCTGAAAGTCAAACATGATTGTCCTCATCTTTCCTTTACTTTAAAAACCTTCTCAAAGCTGGGAATCAATCTGGGTGCCCACCCTTGGATCTGTCCCATTTATAATGTCATCTGCACTTTAGTCTCTATTTCTAAGCATGGCCTAGAGTCACTAGAAGAAAAGGGAAAGAGGGGAAGGGGTTAAGGAACGTGTCTTAATGATTATAGATACAATTTCTCTCCAGATGGATGTGAGTTCCAATCCCTCTGTAGATCTGGAAACCAGTGACAGTCTCTCCAGCTTCAGATTCTTTATCAGGAAGAACTCCACAAAAATTCTGCGCAGTGTGATCATGGGTACAAAATGCAGCGGTGTGTGCATTAACTGCTTCTCGGCCTTAGTAGTGTGAGTCTGTGCAAGTTAACACCTGTATTAATGGAATGTAACGAACATGCTGGAAAATGAGAGCCTGAAGCATGCATAAGTAATGCAAAAGCACCCGGAATGTGCTTGAATACATGGAATGTATGTGAGCTGCCCAGAAGGTGTGCACACTGATAAATGGGCTGTGTGGTCACAAATCAAGCTTCTTTCTTTAAATTACAGTCTTCGATTAAAACTATGGTTTACTTCTTCATGTTCATTTAAGCCTATCTTGCCTTCTGCCTCAATTTGGTTTCTATCCTTGTCATTAAACACCGTGACCAAAAGCATCTTGGGGGGAGAAAGGGTTTATTTTATCTTACGTTTTCAGATAACAGGTCACCACTACAGGAAGTTGGAGCAGGAGCTCAAGGCAGGAACCTGGGTGCAGGAACTGAAGCAGAAACAATGGAAGAACACTGGTTACTGGCTTGTTCCCCATGACTTGCTCAGCGTGCTCTCATGTAGAATCCAGGACCACAGTCCTGGCTACAGAGGGATAGATCCTCTCATACCTATCATCTATCAAGAACATTCCCCCATTGTGCTGTCTACAGCCCAGTCTTATGGAGGCATCTTCTCAATTGTGGTAGCCTTTTCCCAGGTGGCTGGACCTTGTGTTGAGTTGTCAAAAAACCAAGTAACACACCTTCCCATCTTTAAATCCCAACATTCATCCTGACATCGTGAAATGCCTTTTCCTAAAACAGAGTTCTCATCCTTATAACAGTTATCACACATATTGTTGAGACTGCTAAACTTAGCCGTGCTCTTAGGTTATTAGTTAAAAGTCTATGTGTCGGGGCTGGGGATTTAGCTCAGTGGTAGAGCGCTTACCTAGGAAGCGCAAGGCCCTGGGTTCGGTCCCCAGCTCCGAAAAAAAAAGAACCAAAAAAAAAAAAAAGTCTATGTGTCCATGTAGTCTGTTCAGCTAAACTACGGATCCTCATGAGGACAAAAATAGTCTTTATATTCTCTCAGTGTGGAGATCAGAACTTTCCCAACAGCAGAATCCACCAAGTTCATATTTTTAATATGCTGGATAGAAAGGACCTCTGTCATACTGATTGGTTAAATGAATGACACGAACTCAGGAGCACCTCTCCTTGTCTGCACAGAAGGCGTGCACAACTCTTTGCACTACTGGACCTTTGAGGCCAAATTGAGACTCACCACCCAAGCCAACCCTAGCACTGTGTTTGCAGTCAGTCTGGCATTGATTGGTTTCCAGCATGTAGGCTTTGGTTGTCCAGTAAACAAATTAGCATAGCTTCCTCTTCATTGAGAACATTCAAGTGAGTATAGAAGAAAGTAAGGTCCAGCAAAAGTCTCACTACGAATAAAACATGAAGTATTTAAAAATAATCCCCAGGCGTCGCCTGCTCTTTCCTCTGTTGCCAACCGTAACTTGGGTCTATATGGATTTTATTAGTCTAAAATGAGATGGATTTACGGAGCCTTAACCTTGCCTCATTCATTTCAAAGTACAGTCTAAAGAGACTGTGACACAATACAGTAATCCTATTATAATATTTAGGCGGCCTCAGCTATCTTGGGCATTCTGTCGAAACACATGACAGGACCCATCCTCTTCTCAACAGATGCCGAAATAATGATACCCTGCTCTTATTCTCTGCATAGTCCTTGTTGAGGAAGAGGCCATTCTTGACAGGCCTTGAAGATTCACTCTGTAGTGAGCTTCAGGGACCAAAGATTTCAGGATTATGGGAGGGAGTTTTGATTCATACACTGAAGAACTTGAGGAGGAAAGGATCCAGTCCTTGCATTTTAGACATTCCTAATTGGGTTGACCAAATGACAAGCTCCTCATACTGATAACTTGACTCCATCACAGGCTTGTACCTGATCAGGTCTGTGCCTTAGCACTCTGTTTAGTAATTGGGAATGGGGGGAGGCTAACACTGGTGTTCAATGCCTCTGCAATATGGCTATTCATGCTAATCCTTGATCATATTAACAGCATACTAATAACTCTTTTTGCAGAGCATTTCATTAAGACCCATTCTTGGATCAAATACATTGGCAAAGATCAGATTGAAAATGACTCATGGGATATTATTCTCATTTACAATGGTGTGTCTTCAAATGATCAGTTTTTTGATGGTGGAATCACTGATGTATTAAGGACAAATAAATGCACATGTTTGTAAGTAGTGTGTTACTATGTAAGTAGTGTGTTACTATGCCTATTTTAAGGAAAGTATTTTAGTGAATCTTAATAATGGTGAGTTACTTAGCCTTAATGCTGAAGTCATCACATAAGTCTTTTAAAACTGATTTAAAAGTATCCCAAACTCTTTCTGATTACCTTTTCCTGTGGGGGAAGCGGGGGGGGGGAGGTGTTAGCTTCACTTTTAAGCCAGATACATTTAATCTTTCAATGGTGAAAATGTCAAATGAGTTCAGACTTGTAAAAGGAATCACTAAGGTGTATGCCAATTGTACTGGCTAGTTTGTGTCAACTTGACACAAACCTCAATACACCTGGGAATAAGAAATTTCAATTGAGGAGTTTCCTTCATCAGTCTAGCCTGTGGGTATGTCTATGAGGCATTTTCTCCATTGCTAATTGAAATAGGGGAGCATAGCCCAATATGCAGGTTGCCACCTTTGGACAGGTGGGCCTTGATGTATAAGATAGAGAGGTGAGCAAGCTAGGGACACAAGCCAGTAAGTAGTGTTCCTCTGTGATTTTTGCTTCAAACTTCTGCCTTGATTTCTCTCAACTTAATCCCAGTGAACACTTTCCTCTGCAAATTGATGTGAACAGTGGTTAATTACAGCAACAGAAATCAAACCGGATCACTAATGGTAAGAACACCATATTTCTAAGTTATATAGCAATACAGTTTTTTAAGTTAAAAGTTTAAGTGCCTTGAATTATGAAAATTTCATTTTATTGGCAGGATTGTTGATTCTTGATTCTTGATTCTCCCCATCTGCCATGTGGGTCCCCTAGACTGAACTCCAGTTGTCAGGTGTGGCAATCATCACTGTTCCCTCCTGAGCCATCATACCCGCCTCAATTGTTACTCTTTTTTGTTTGTTTTGTATCTGTTTAAGTTTTTTTTTTAAGACAGAGTTTCTCTGTATCTAGCCATGGCTGTCCTGGAACTCACTCTGTAGACCAGGCTGGCTCCAAATTCACAGAGATCCAGCTGCCTATGCTTTCAGAGGGCTACCACTGCCTGGCTGTTTTAGAGAATTATATCTTTATAATGTTTAGAGAATATCTTTAATACTAATTTTCATTTAACTATCCCACCATTTCTTTGTTTATATCCAATTATCTACTATTTATTTATTCTTCCTGAATAATTTTATTTAACACCTTATTGTTTAGATTTGTTGAAAATGAATATTCAGCTTTTATTTGATTGAAAAGTGTACCTTATTTTAAAATTCGTTTTTACTGAGTGAAGAAGTCTAGATTAGTTATTTTGTTTTGTCTTTTTGGAATTTATTCACCATACATATTCATTACTTAGATGTTTCTGACAAGAAATGCTGGTGACTCTGAGGTCTGATTCTGTCTCTAAGACTTTTCTCCCTCTGACTACCTTTCTGAATATCTGTCCTTTATTTGGAGTTTTCGGAAGTGTGAGTCCAGTAGTTATAAGTGTTCATGCATATTTGTTAATGCTTCTTATTTATTCTTTGGACTCTTGGATGCATTTCTTGTTGTCTTTTCTTATTTTTAGGAATTTCCCTGCTATAATGGTCTTAGCAAATGTGCACATTTTACTCTGTTGGAAGAGTTTTTCTGTGTAATTTTGAGCTTGCTAATTGTCCCTCTATCCTCTTAGTATTCCCCCTAAAGACAATATTGTCTAAATGCTGATCAGTTCCTGAAGGGCCCAGGAGAAATGGAATATGGATTTTATTTAGTTTTTCATGTCTAAAGTAGAGGCAACACTTTATTTTTTTTGAAAAAGAGAAATTCTTGCTACATGAGTAAGAAACTTTAAATCAGTGTCATACGTGAAACATTCAAAGTTGTAAAGGGGCTAAAGCTTTGCCTACTTTTAAGTTAACAAGATGGCTTGCAGCCACTTTGAAGACATTGGACAAAGACAGAAGACCCCTGGAACACACAGGTTGAAACTGGAACTCACAACAGTGGGAGTATTTAGAGCTTCAGTACTTTTTTGGTGCCTGTATTCCAAATGCCAGCTTTCACATGACTTACTCTGGGGCAAGTAACAGATACACATGTAGTGGGTTTTATTAAAAGGTGAACTCATGCTTAGGGAAATGAAGTATTTCATTACAGGCTTGTACATCATTCTTCTGGAGTAGAGGAAGACAATGTTTCCTTTGACTCTGATGTAGGTAATCTTGAATAGTGGCATTGCCTATGCTGTTAAGACAGAACACAAGCCAGCCATAAAACTGTTTCCCCATGCAGACAAGATCGCATGCAGTAATCCAGTTTAAACCGCATGCAGATTACTCTGTATTATAAGTGCTTGCTGTTTTTGTGTTATTGTGTGATGTATACCATGGAGCTCTTCTGTATTAGCAAATGTGCCAGGTACTGGAACTCTTTTTTTTTAAATTACTTTTATTTATTTATTTATTTTTTGGCTCTTTTTTTCGGAGCTGGGGACCAAACCCAGGGCCTTGCGCTTCCTAGGCAAGCGCTCTACCACTGAGCTAAATCCCCAACCCAGGTACTGGAACTCTTACAGTGAACAGAGCATATGGTAATTTTTCTAATAACAGGACCATTGGAGGTTTTTAGAGATTGCTCTAGCTATGTATGAACTATTCGGGAGTGATGATGGAGTTCAGATATTTAGCCCATGTACTGGCTGGTTTTATGTATCAACTTGACACAATCACAGAGAAAGGAGCCTCAGTTGTGGAAATGCCTCCATGAGACCCAGCTGTAAGGCATTTTCTCAACTAGGGATCAAAGGGGAAGGACCCAGCCCACTGTGGGTGGTGCTGACCCTGGGCTGGTAGTCTTGAGTTCTATAAGAAAGCAAGCTGAGCAAACCAGGGGAAGC
Source organism: Rattus norvegicus (assembly GCF_021556685.1). Taxonomy (NCBI): domain Eukaryota; kingdom Metazoa; phylum Chordata; class Mammalia; order Rodentia; family Muridae; genus Rattus; species Rattus norvegicus. The sequence continues at coordinate 22,237,937 of NC_141550.1, read as the reverse complement.
AAGCCAGTAAGTAACATCCCTCCATGGCCTCTGCATCAGCTCCTGCTTCCTGACCTGCTTGAGTTCCAGTCCTGACTTCCTTTGGTGATGAACAGCAATGTGGAAGTGTAAGCTGAATAAACCCTTTCCTCCCCAACTTGCTTCTTGGTCATGGAGTTTGTGCAGGAATAGAAACCCTGACTAAGACAAATTGATACCAGGAGTGGAGTATTCCTGTGACAACCTGACGTTGTTTTGGGGAGGACTGTGGAAGGACTTTGGAATTTTGAACTAGAAGAGCCATTGAGATGTTCTGTAGGAGCTTGGAAGATAATGTTTAGACTAGTGCAGAAGATGGAGGCCTGGCTTGTGAAATTTCAGAGGGAAGATTAAAGACTCTTGTCAGTGCTGTTGCTATTTTGATTGTGATGATTCTTTGGTTTTGGTTAGCTGGGGCTGAAGAATCAGCTGTGATTAACAAGATACCAGAACTACTAAATCAAACCTTTGTATTATTGGGACTATTGATGCTGGTCAGCTGGAGCTAAGAAATTAGTGGTGATTAAGAAGAGACCAGCATCACTTAGGTGAAATCTTCTGGGAAGTGTTTTTTCAAAGCACAGAGAGGCTGCCTTCCAGAGAAAGCCAAGGTTGTACCTCATGCTGTGGCTGGACTCAGCGGTATGTAAGCATCACCAAGGTGGTACTGGTTTTGAAGGCATGAAGGGGTCATGAAGAGTAGCTGAGGCTGGGCATTGTGAGAGGCCATGGGAGGCCATTGGTGAAGATGCAGCCTCAGTTGCAATTGATGACCCAGGACTGAAGGCGCCATGTAAAGGAGTTGAAAGAGAGCCTGTGAGAGGCTATTGGTGAAGCCTAGTTGAAGCAGAAGACATCAGCATTTTGGAGATGCCAGTACCATGAGATGACCACCAAGAGCAGCAGCAGTGGTGGAGAACAGGCATCTGGATCCTAGAAGACAAGGTGTGTGCTACATAGAGCAGAGCTGGAGAAGTAATCCACACCCTTGGAAGTTCAGAAGATCTTGTGAGTGGATCCAAGACATTGGATGGTTAGAGTTTGATTTCTCTTTTGATGGTGACTGTGCCCTGATATTTTTCCCTCTGGAAGAAAGTATTTTAGTGGAGCCCCCAGTTATGAGACTTTGAATTTTAAAAAGACTTTGGATTAAAAGTTTAAAAGATATTGGATATTTTAAATGGACTGAACTTTTAATATGTAAAGACTGTGGGACACTTAAAGTTATTTAGATCTTGGGGATGAATAAGAAAGTAAGGGTTGAGGCTTAATAGTGATGTGTTTGTGTGTCAAGTTGACAAGGGGTCAATTGTACTGGCTAGTTTTGTGTGTCAACTTGACACAAGCTAGAGTTACCACAGAGAAGCTCTCAGTTGAGGAAATGCCTCCATGAGATCCAGTTGTACAGCATTTTCTCAAATAGCGATTAAAGGGGGAGGACCCACCCCATTGTGGGTGGTGCCATCCCTGTGCTGGTGGTCCTGAGTTCTATAAGAGAGCAAGCCGAGCAAGTGAGTAAGAAATATCCTTCCATGGCCTCTGCATCAGCTCCTGCTTCCTGACCTGCGTGAGATCCAGTCCTGACTTCTTTTGGTGATGAACAGCAATGTGGAAGTGTGAGTGGAAGAAACCCTTTCCTCCCCAACTTGTTTCTTGGTCATGATGTTTGGGCAGGAATAGAAATCCTAAGACAACCCATAACACAAAATACTTCTGTGTCATTTAGTTTTTATAATCCCTTCTCCAATCCAGAAGGGATTTTAATGCTAGATTATGAAGTTTAAAAGGAAAGTTTGACGAGAATTGTGTTAGGCTATATTTCTCTGGAAATCTCTCTTTCTGTCAGACATCAAACCCAAGATGTTAAGAATGCTGGACAAGTGTTTAGCAATTCAGCTACCTCTTGCTATAAAGTTTAATGCTTTCTCTTACTATAGAGTTAAAATGAAGTGTGTGTGTGTGTGTGTGTGTGTGTGTGTGTGTGTGAAAGAGAGAAACAGACAGAGACAGAGAGAGACACAGAAAGAGAGAAAGAGAAAGACAGAGAGACAGGGAAAGACAGAAAGAGACAGAGAAAGACAGAAAGACAGAAATCTTGCTTTTAAGAGTATTCTGTAGTCTTTTTTTCCCCATGTTATTTCAGTTGAAATATAGCAGTACATTTTTTTTCCAGTGGATAATGGTATCATGGCTAGATAATGTTTTACCTGAATGTTTGCCACATTCAAAATCTATGAAGCATTAGGCTTAACATGCAAATTCTGATATTTCATCACCAGCAACATTTACGGCTCATAACACAGATCTGCTGCTTCCTATCTTGGTCGGTGACAGTGAGAGATAATGAGGCTGAAGGAAATTTGGGTTTTTCAAATGACTTGGATGGTAGTCGTATCCGGAACACTGCTTTTACCATGTGTCCTTTTCAAAACAGACACAAAATATAATCCTTTCCTTTTTTTTCATTGCCAGGAATATGAATCTGAAAGCATTGTTTCTGATAAAACATCACATGGTTTTCTGTTCCCTGCTTCTATCAGTAGTGATTTGAATTAGCCAGGCCAAGTCAACATGTTTCTTTGAATTTTCCTTTGGCTCTTAAAATTCATAAATACATGTTTATCTATATTGATATGCACAAAACATATAAAGAGTCTTTATTGCTTAACTTGAAATCACATCTCAAGTAGATATTTTCATGCCCAGGAGTTTGAGAGGTCTTCGGAAATACTGACCTTTGAACCTAGGTATGTTTTATCAGCCCTTAACTGGGAAAGGGCTAAATATCAGCTCTAGAATCTGTGTGCATTGCTTGATTTAAAGTTGAAACTTGGCATCGTGTGCTTGGCTATTATTCTTGGAATGCAAACAGGTACATGTTTTTGCAATTCTTTTGCAAACTCCTCTAAGGCTTTTCCAGGACCTGAGTCTGATTTTGCTTTCATGGCTCTGTTCCAATACTCAAGAGTTCATTTTCCACACCTCTCAAGCAGAGGCGTACTAGTTTTGAAATCCAAGCAGGTTTTCCTCTCTACTAGGGGTTCATTAATGGTCTACAGAAGTACCAGAGCATATATTCACTGCATTTATCTTTCCGTTGATGCTTCAAGAGCTATGGCTTCTGAGAGGCCTCAGAAGAAAGGGAGTAGAGAATTAGCTTGTATGCAGTTGGATGTCAATCACTCTTGAATCCATTTCAGCATTTGTTTGGAATCAATGACTGGATGGTGGACATATTAATGTCTGTAACTACCTGTGTAGCCAGGGAGAAGGGAAGAAAATGAAATGCCCTTGTATGCCAAGACACTTACAGATGATTAAAAGATGAAATTAAATTGGAGCTTATGTGCAATAGGGGAATATATCAGAAGAACATTCTGGTTAAGTTAAATTTTCCCACTTTTCAAAGTTCACTTGATTTGTATCTTATAACTCTTTATTGTTGTAACTATGATAATCTGTCTAAGGCTTGCTTACCCTGGGATGATCTCTATGTGGAATGTAACCCAATGTCATAAAATGAGCAAAGGCTGTGATTGCGACCTAACTGCCATGTTACAGAGTGTCAGGAGCAAATCCTTATCTGGTGCATTTATTTGTAGTTTGCATAATTCTAAAAGCTAGTTCTCTCCCTTTATTTGCATTAAGTAGCTAGTATTGCCATAGACGACGTGCGTTTGACAGTGACATTTGTTTCCATATAATTCTGGAGCCTTGAAGTTCAGTGAGTTAGCAGGGCTGGTTTCATTTCTGAAGCTGTTTTTTCCTTGGCTTATATATGTCAGAATTCTTCCATTATCTTCAAGAAGTCTTTGTTTCATGCAAGTGCATGTTTGTGTACAAACTTCTTATTTGAGCATTGCTCATGTGGGATTTGAGTTTACTGTAAAGACCTCAAGGAATTGGGGGATTAAGGCTTGCAAACATCTGAGAGCGTGCCACAATGTAGCCCATAGCATTGTTGGTGGAAGGTTTAAATGGAGAATATAAGCTTCCACTAACGAAGCAGGTAGTTGTGTCAACATAGCAATTAGCAAGAATACAGAGTAAAGAAAATAAATAGCAAATTTATTTTAAAGGTTCTCAAAAGTACATTGAAAAGCATAAAAGTGCATATAATTATCCTTGTATCTCTTAGTCAATCCTAAAACCATCTTTTAATAGCTACAAAATTGTACATCAGGAAAAAAACAAAGCGTTCCATGGAACAATAAAGTAAATTCTCAGAGTAAAACAGATGCGAGCTTGAATGCTATACTATCACATGGACAAGTCAATTAAACTTCTTGAGAATTTGCTTATCATGTATATATTGCGAATAAAAACACTGGTACAAGTACTAAAGATAAAAATAGTTTTGCATAGATGTTTCATAAAAAGATATATATTCTACACAGAATGAAGTTTCACAAAAGTCATGAAAATATGAACCAAGATTTAAGTGTACACATCAAGTATTCTAGGAGGAAAAGATTTAAAATTTTAATGAGGATAACTATAGATATCTTTAAAAGTTATCAAAAAGAACCTAGTCAATATTAATGACTTTCCTAAACAAAAGATTCAATGTAAAGAACCCATATATGGCCAAGCATTGTAGCTGGTTAAAATAATTAGATGAGAAGGCTCAGAGAGCATTGTGGAAAAGAATGAAGAATAAATATAAAAGGCAGAGACAAGAAGTGATATGAGATCCCATCAAGTAATCATGGATGTGGGAGGGGTTCATGGGATATTACCCCTTTCCACTGAATTACAGTGAATTACTGCCATTACAGTGACAGACATCACCTTCAGTTGTATATGAAGTGGTGAGCCTACAAGGTTCCAGCTTCATGGCCACATACTGTGCTCATTAAAATCAGAGAGTCATAAAACAAAACAAAAAGAAAGATTGGGGAAGACCTGTAATGAGAAGAGCAGATAAGGGGCTTGGAGAGAGAAAGGCAAGGGTAGAGGTAAGAATGAATGAGTGTGTTCTACACATGCATGGAATTGTCTAAAAGCAATCATGTTCAATAAAACCCATAATAAACAGATGAGGTCCTTCTCATCAGGATCAGTTATTACCCACCATCCAATTCAAGGATGAAAGACATCGGAGGTTGAAGAAGTAAGATTCTTGTTCAAACATTGCAGCTATCTTGAACATGAGTTTGGTTCTCTGGCTCTCTCTCTGTGTGCTTGTAAAATAAAACAACAGGAACTAAATGGTTTCATGAAGTTTTGATTGTAAAATTGTATACCAATTTGTTTCTATCTCCTATGCTCTCACTATCTGGAATTGGAGATGATCTAGAAGTGGTGTAGATTCTACTCATGGATTGATTCTTATTGACCTTTACCAGTTTCTGGTGGGAGGAAGGCTGAGAATGGGAGTGTCAGGCATTCGCTATCTCTATAGTTTCTTGGTGTAGTACCTTTTGAGGTAGGTTTTAGGTATCTGCTTCCTGGGTTCTGACTTCTGGGACAACATGGGACTGTCATACCTAAATCCCACAATGGGTAGGTGGTTGCTTTAGACTGTTCCTCTCATCAAGGAATCAGCCCTTGCCTCAATCTTGCAGGCGTGTCAATCTCTGACATTCAGAAGCAACCAAAAACAAATTGACAAGTTACAACACGCACAAACAGCCCATCAAAAAAGGGGTGATACTTTAAATGCTGGACAACTAAGGAGACCCAGTCCCTTCAGCCTTTATCCTTCTCTAAAGCCCCAAGGAGAAAGTCCTTGACGTAGATGCACCAGAGTTTCCCCTTATTTGAAATCATTAAGAAGCTACAATCAGGCATTGAACAAATGGTTCAATCCCTGTTTCCAAAGTAGCTGAGGATTTGGTGTGATACCAGATTCATTAGAGCTATCATCCCTCAAGCTCTAAGCACTGTTGGATTGAATATGAAATCTCAACATTGATGGATATTTAGACTTAAGAGTAAGAGAAGCTTGTGAAGTAGTGGCATCAGCATATTCAGGAGACTGTGGCCCAGTTTTATATGAGAACTTGAAAAGTACAGATTTTGAATTCCCAAAGGTCAAATTCAAAACATCAGTGACCAAACTAGTCATTTCCCCAAACCAACCCTTTGACTACTTCACCCACACTGTGACACAGACTCTTCTGCACAGACAGTAACTTGCATTGGTGGATGCTATCTAATATATTTTTTAAGATTCCTGTTTCTCATTTTCACTATCACAACCCCAGTTAAAATTCTGTCTACTCATCTTTACAATCTCCAATCACCTTTTTTCTCAATCAGCAGATTGTCTGAGTAGAATTCAAATTTAAGTATATCACTCCTTTCCCTAAAATTCCCCTACATGTCTAGATGTTAAAGCATTACACTCTATGAAGAGTGCAGATGGCATCTATTACCTGATCCCTTGAATGTGGACACCCTGCTCACTGCCTTTCCACAGTCCATCTTCACCCTTCTCATCTGGCTTTCAAATGGACTACAACTAACCCACATGCGTGTGTTCACATGTTGCTTTAATATGTCTCCTTTCAGAAAGAGGGTCATCCGCGCTGGACAGTTTATGTCCTCCTCTACCTTGATATGGAATTTTGTTAACTTTTTGGAATAAACACTAATGAACTTCATGTCTTCCTCTTTAGATCGAGTCATTAGACCTGGTGTTTTGAACCTGGGATTTCTCAATAAGGACAGAACCCCAATTTTCATTCTTAAGGGAGCTAGCAATCATCTTTATAATCTAGCAGACTTTCTATTTCTATAACCTTCATAGGTTATATCTTCACACACATCAGACCTGGCAAAATTTTGCTAAGATAATTGACTTGTATGGTCTAAGCTTAACAACCCTAAATGAAGAGTGTGGTTGTTGTTTGAGAAGCTTGTTCCCTGTAAAGTTTTCCCTTCTTAGACATACATCCAGCCAGTGTAGGGGTGGGGCAATGGATGGAAGATGAACTACTACTGTCCATGGTCCTGATATATACATGACTTTGGCAAGTCATGGTCAAGTGACTTGTGTCCTCTCCCATTTTTATAGTGGCCCTTCAACCAAGGATTCTACCAACACTATTACTTCATGTTTCTGTGAGTCAATGTTTTATGTGATTTTTTTTAAAAAAATAATGGATTGATTTTCCCTAAAAGATCTATTGAGATCCTAAACCCTAGGATCTACAATTGGGGCTTTCTTAGGAAGGAATGTTTGAAGATGTAATTAAAGAGGTTACAATGTATTGATCTAGGCTCTTACCCAGTAACCAGCATAGTTACATGAAGAGAGGAATTTGCTCATGAACATGCAGAGGAGAAAGCCCATGTGAGACGGAAGCTGAGGTTGGAGCAATGCATCTAAAAGCCCCAGAGAGTCAAGGATGGCTAGACTAGAAAGTAAAGACCAGCAAAGTTGTCACCTCAAAACTGTGTATGAGATAAACTTATTTTGCTTTGAAACAACCACTAAATAATACTTTGTGATAGTAATCTTAGAAACTATACCCTATAGATCTATATTAGGGGAATAGGGATCAGGGCTTTGGGTATTTTTTCCTCTGTGTGTTTTGTTTCTTCGTTGGTTTAGTTTAGTTTTATGCAGATCTTTTGTAGTCCAGGCTGGCACTGAACCTTATGCTCTTCCTGCCCCAGCCTCCCAAGTGCTAGAATATATTTATTTTGGTGATAATTTCCAGCTCCACATCTTAACTACTCATCTTCATTTAAGAGCTAAGTTTTGACAACAAAAACAATAAAAGTAGTGGGAGAACTTAAGAAGAGGGATTCCAGCAGGGGAGAAGGGATTAGAGAGAGGAATTGGAAGGGTAATTGGAAAATGACTAAATTTATGATAGCAATGGATGAAATGGTCAACAGTGAAAATGTGCTAAAAAGGGAACTTGGTTTAAGTATATGCCTCATTACACATAAAGGATAAAATAATTGTTCTCACCTAAACTATGGTTCATGACTGAATATGAAGGACCAACCTCTGGCTTCATGTCTGACTTGTCAATATTTCTCTATCCCTGCTTCAACTCAGGCAAAAGAGCAGACACCTTTTACTTACAGCAACACATAGCACAGCCTAATCTGAAATCATGCTAGTAATTTATAGATAAATTATAGTGATTTTTTCCCTTCTTGCTTGGCTCTTCCTTGTTATACACATGTGTGAGAGTCATCCGTGATTAATTTTTCCTTTCTGTTATAAGACACACTGAGAAAAAAACAAGAATAGAAATGATCTCTTAAGGAGTCTGTTGTCCCAAGTCCTCCTGCACAAAAGGAGAGACTGTGATCACACAGTCAGCAGCCAAGACGATTATCTTCATTTTTCATCCCTTGTATGTTCCGCTTTGTCGTTAAAGAGTAAACACAGATTCCTGCCTTTATTGCCTTCTTGTGTAGGAGTGGATGTGACCAGGAGGCATGTACCCAACACACTGATTACCGATGTTATCGAGGCATCTTATAGAGGATGCTCTTACGAGTTTCCTGTTTGTTCAGAACAGTGTGTTTGAGTCTCCAGACAACATACTTGGGGAAGCAACGCTGCCGGACGGCACGTTAACTCAGAAAGGGTCAGGGTCACAATTGACAGCTTGGCATCTGTTTCTTAGGTAGTCTTTATATTTTAAGGGTGTGATACTTTTCATTGTAATTGCCCCATAGACGTTAAAATACATTGTTTCTCCCAAAGTGTGCACAGATAATAACTTTGCAAAATGATTTTCTAAGTTGGAATTTTCTGGGCTGAATTTCGAGACCAATACTTATGATTGTTATATAGACAGATGGATTTTAGTGGAATTGCTGTCAGCTTGAATCACTAGTTAATTAGAAATATGTACTTTCGCCCCCCCTCACTCTCTCTCCTCTCTCTCAAACACACACACACACACACACACACACACACACACACACACACACACGAGAGATGAGTCATGCCTGGACTCTCAGTATTTATGAGACTGAAGCAGGAGAATTGAGGTGAGTTATAGATCAGCCTAAACTATAGGATGAGAGCTATCCTGAAAGAAAATTAAAATAAAAAAAAGAAACTTGCTTATTTAATTTCTATCATTTGCAAATAAATAATAATACCACAGCCTTATTTAATAACCGCCTTTTAATTTGAGACACGATTTCGTTCTTTAGCCCAGATTGTCCTAGAATTCACTGTCCTCCAGCCTCCCCTTCCCTGGTGAGATGACAGGCAGACACCATCATGTCTGGCTCCAAAACCATAAATTTTTTTCAGGGTCACTTCTTTTTCTAAACCAGAGTTAACCACATAGATAGTATTCAAAAGCAATTGACTTTTGCTTGTAGATGTCCATCTGGACTAAGAGAAATTAGAGCCTTTCCTGATTGCCAGGAAACGGAGCCTCCGGAAAGGACACACATTTTTATTTATTATGACAGAGATGACACACTTAGTATAAGATGAACAGTTATGAGACTCTGACGTGATTTGGACATAGAAATCCATCAAGGCACTCAACAAGGCCAGCTTATTGATGCTCGGTGACTTTCACTCAAACATGTTTTAGGCTACATTCAAAGAAGCATAGGCCCATACTCTTTCTCCGTGGTTCTGGTTTAATCAACTCGTCAATGAACTTGTAATGGCAGCTTTCCAAAGACATTGAGTATGGGCTTCCATGTTTTGACTTAATACATTTTTGCTACTTTATGATGGTTTAAAAAAAGCTATGTAATTCAGTAGAAACCACACTTGGCTTTCCCCCAGAGTAATGCTATGCTATATAATTATCTCTAATGATCCATGCTGCGTCGTGGTGACTCCTAGTCATACCAATGATCAACATGGGAGGGAAAAAAGCACTCCATAGAGCACTGTGTTGCTAGGCTCTGATGCTTGCTAAGGTACATGCAATGTATGCAATGCATATGTGACATAATACTTTGCTATAAGATGGGCCACCTCCCTATAGAATCACCTCTTTCTTAGGACTCCAGGCTACCACTCATGAAGAACAGATAGTCGATTTGAAGTAGGTCAAGGAATGCAGTACTTAGTCACCTGCCAGACCGTATGGACGTTGAGGAGATGAAAAGGCAGGATTAAAATTGCCTTGCACGTGGAAACGGCAGTTTTATCAAGGAGTTAGAATTGGTGTCTAGGAGGAGCTGCAAAGTACACTAGCTTTTCATCTCTATAAAATGAGCTTAGTGTATTCAATGCAATCCAACAATAGGGTAGTGGTTTTGCCTTCAAATTCTCAGTCTGCAGAAGCCACATGGCCACTTGGCTACCCTATGTAACCTCCTCACACCTCTTCACACTGGCTTCATACTTGTTGTGTCTTAGAGAATGGGGTCATCTGTGGCTGCCAAGCATTCAGTCGAGGATGAGATTCTCAAATGCTGAAGTACTTCATTGGCTTCTAACTTGATCTTTCTGAAGGAAGTTGTTCCTTCATGCCTGCTTTGCAATTATTTTTCCCTATCCTGTAGATATGATTCTTTCTAATGTAAAATCAGCTATTTTCACCCAAGCAAATAACAGGAGACCAAGTGTTTATTTCCCAGACCTTGGGGATGATGAATCATTTTAACTGCTCCTAGTCAAATGTATAGTTTTCTCAATGGGAAATTACTGTCTCTACAGAAAAATAAACCCAAATCATAAGAATGCATGCTATTCTCTTTTCAGATGAAAAGATGAAAGTTATTTTTTATAACTCTTTAAAAGAAATACATAAATAATCAACTATAGCGTCCAAGAAGTCTCAGTGGATCACTAAATCTATATTATGGCCCAAAGAGAGCATGCAAGACCAATTCACATTCACTCAAAATACATATATGAATTTCATTAATATTAAAAAATTAATGTTGTTATCTCTCTGAGGAAAAAGTGCTTTTCTCTAGTGGGATATGTAAATCATCCTGGTAGATAGTGAGGATGATTGTGACTGTCAAGATTTATGTATAAAATTTAATATGTATTACCAATCACTGGCCATTCATATTACTGTTGAAAGCAACAGACATCAATAATAAATCAAAGTGACTTGAATAGAAATAATAGCAACAGGGATTTAAAAAAAGAATTATTTATGAGCTTATTAACATTTAATAATAAATGAGATTCTAAAACATGGCTAAAGATAGGAATTGTTCAAAACTAAGCAATAGACTCTTACATTTATTTCTGGATCTAAAATTTACTTTTGAAATAGAATATATATTTTTACCATTCTGGGGAAAGTATCCAGGAACCAGGACAACTCCATTAATGTCCTTTATTCTAAATAATATAAGACAATATAATTAGATTATTTTTCCCCTAAAACAGGGAAATAAATCATATTTTCCCTCTTGTGTAGAAACTGATCGGTCTTTTCAAAATCAACTTGAGGTTTATGATTCTGTGAGCTACATTCCTCATGTATTGGGCAAGGATGGCTATTCTTAGGAATGAACGGACAGAGTGAACTTTGGATTGATTTACCTGCTTTTTGTGCAGCTCTGCCCAGAAGAACCCTAGAAAAAGAACACTTAATAAATAGGATGAAAAATTCCTGGGAGAAATATACAAAACCAGTAGATAGAGAGGCTGATATTTATCATTTGTCAGTTTGATATTTTAGCCTCTAAGAAACGTTACTTTTTGTGCTCAATTTTTAATTTTATAAACTTAATTGTGTTCAATTAAAATGTACCATGCATTATGTATATACTGATCATTTTCATAAAATTTCAATGTATTAAAATGTAGACAACTTAATTATACTCTTTGTGGCTGGAAAAATACTAGAAAATTTAACCAATGTAATTTTCTAATAGAAGTTACTTTAATCAAACCAAAAGAAAAATTTGTTCTTTGTTGAGTCAGTGCCTAAGGAAACTATTAGGGGCTCACTTCGAGACTTGAGAATATAATCAATTGTTACTTTTTTCCAAATTCAAGAGTGGTATTGAATTTAGCAATGTTAATAATATCCTAAAGTGTTTAAGGGTGTCAGTGGTCTAGGTAGGACTCAACCGTACGTAAGAGAGATTGTCTAAAAATATTCCCTATTTTTCTGATGTTCTTTTCTGGAAATTGATCCAGCCCATTAGTAGACATTCTTTCCTCCATGCCAAGTTTCTTGGGGCTGTGAACTAGGTCTACCTCATCTTTTTTTTTTTTCACACAGAAAGACTTCTTGAGTGTTGGTAAATTTTAACTTCTCTTTCTAGGTTTGTGTATCAGATGTAGGAGGCTCATCTCATAGATCTTAAAAATGTATGTCCTTGATTCCTGTATAAACACTATCATACTATGATCATCAATTTTTCCACCCTGTGATACTTTCACCTGTGTATGTTCTCACGATATGAGCCAGGGAGCTACCTAAATTTGTCTCCGTTTCCATATTTGACCTATTACTCCGTTCCATTGAAATGTTCCTTAAATGTTATTTGACAACGATGAAGGACAGAGTTGTGGAACCAAAGGAGGCTGATGGGACCGTTTCATTATCAATGGCTCTCCGGGACTTTCTTCCTGTCTTCTGGAGAGGAACCATGTCCATATAGTTGCTAGAGCCTGTCAGTCAAGAACTTGCCTTTCTTGCTTAAAGAGAGAGAGAGAGAGAGAGAGAGAGAGAGAGAGAGAGAGAGAGAGAGAGAGAGAGAGAGAGAGAGAACACGAACTATTTTCAGTCTTACAACAGCAAGAATGACGTAGGGCTTTGCCTTGTCACACTAAAGCTCAGTCCCTGTCTTCCAATCGTAACAGTTTCTGTCTTTTGTAAAAGCCCCTTCAGGTCCTTGCTGGACCTTTCTTAGTTTGGTTAATCCTCCAGGGCTTCCCTTTGTCTAATAAACTTCAAATCACAGTTTCCTAGTTTTGATTTTAATCGCTGTTGCATTCATACGAATATACTTTATATAACTACACATGTGAACACATTTGATTTCAGCTATCTTTATACCGTAATGTGAAAGGAGAATGTGTCTTCCTTAGGAGCTCAAGTCCTGTGAGCATGTCAGAGGAGGGACACCCTGGAATCAGGGTTTGGACAATGCCTCAGAGGCACTTTCTATTCTTTAGAATGTCCTAATCCTTCTGTTGGCACTTCACCCTTGCAGGCAACAACGTACGTGACAAATGCCCTTACACATTCCTGACTGCTGCCCTAAGCACCACACAAAAGAGCCAAAACCCTTTTGCTGATGTGAGGCTTGGCAGGCGGAAATGGTGGGGTTTCTTCTCATCAAACATGGTCCTCGCTCCCGAGTAACTGGGCTGGCTCGTTGTGCCAGCTATCTGTTAATACCCATGGAACTTTAGAAAGAGTGGATTTCAAAAATATACTACAGTTCCATTGGGAGAGTGCCTTGATTTTACAGATTCCAAGAATAAACATTAAAAGAACAGCTGTAAGAACAGAAGTCAAGGGTTCGCTTAGATTCGCAGCTGTCTTTAAGCATGTTCCTCTGGCCTCGGGAATTGATGAGTCACAAAGTGTAAAAATGGATTTTTATAGGTTTTTGTTCAGGTAACAACAATCCTAGTCAAAGCTCCCATTAACTTAGGTTCTCGTCACTGGGTGATACTATCCTGCATCATCGTATGAGAACATTAATCTTACATATAAGGCAGGGAGAAACATTGCTTAAGATGTGATCTTTGAGAATCAGAATCGTAGAACTGAAAGGATGTGCCATGAATATTTCCGGACTCACTGGAAGGAAAGTGAATGGAACTGGTGAATTTCGGATCCGAGGTCTTACTGTGCAGCCTCCTAGTTGTCAACTCGAGTGAACCACCTTACCCCCTTCTTCAATCGTGGGCCTGGTTTATATTCAGTAAATATTTATTGAGCAACTATTACATGCCACAAAATATGAGAGTGGAATTTAGAATATATGGTGGATACAATACAGGCAGATGGATGTTCTCATGTTCTCAAAAAATGAGATTGTCAGGAGTGGGATGCTAAGCAAGTAATAAAGAAAATAGAAGATTTAATAAGTTGTGTTTATAACTATGACTACACAGAGCTCTAAAACAACTTGTTATTAAGTTATTGATATCTGTGGTAGACTGGATAAATGATAACCCCAAATGGCACATCTCCTAACCCAGAATATTTTCTCCTAAAATGAAGACAGTGTGGATGTGAGTTTAAGTTCTTGGGATGGAAAAATTGTCCAAGTGGATCCTAATTAAAGTAAGGTGCTTTCAGAAGAGAGACGGGAGGAGGTTACAGACAGATGAGGCAGAGAGGACATGGTCATGGGGTGATGGTCTGATGGAGCTGGAGACAAAGTCAGCTGCAGTCACCGAGTACCAAAGGAGCAAGAAACTTATTGTCACAGTATTCAAGGAGTGGATTTTTGCTACATTATTTGAATCCTGCACAAAGTCTTTTCTATCTAAAAATGATAAAGGTTCTGAACTAGAACATGGTTCGTTCTTTTAATATTTTTTTAGCCCATAAGAACTTGGTTCAGCAAGTTTCGTTTTTGTTCTAAGCCACCAAATCTGGACTCATTTATTACAGCCTCCTCAGAGCTTAATATAGTATCTATATCATAGCTCATGCCATCAAGAAGCACAGTGCCTAGCATACAGTAAGCAGCCAGCCCTATCTAAAATACCTCGGTTACTAAAGTGGTTGGCCAAGCTACTTTCTAAGCAGTAACAGTCATTGGATTCTGTCTTGTGTGAAATGTTGTGGACACATTTTATTAACCACCATTATATCTCTTACCATACTATTTCTTTGTTCTTGAAGCACTGTGTTCTAGCCCTCTAAATATTACTTACTTTTATGCTACAGTTTTCTGTTTTAGCCTGAACTTCTGACAGTGGGGACCTACATTAATTTGACTTTTTATTCCTTGGCATACATAGGAAGTTCATGAGGAATGATTAATCAATGGGCTTGCTGAATAGACAGTGAGTTTCTGATCATGTCCTTCAAACTGGGGTTCAGAGTAAAGAAGTGAATCACTACGTAAATATAGTGGCAAAAATCTCTTTGGAGGAAGCACTAAATTACAAAGGAAAAGAGCATAGCCATATAGCTTCATAGGCTGTGGAGTTCATTCAATTGTCTGCTTCTGTTCCTTTGGAAAAGGAAGAGTCACAGCAGTTTCTATAATCTATGCACACAGATCTACTCATCAAATCTTAAGCCCAGACACCCTTGTAGGATCTATGAATACAGTAATGACAACGAGACCTTAACCTCATGAAACTTAAAATACAATGGCAGAAGACAGAGCAAGTGTCAGAACACATAGAGCAGAGCCATTGACCTATGATTTCTTGAGGGAAGTACATATATCTGTGTACATTTTGTATATATATGTATATATATAATATATATATAATATTTAATAATATACATAAGGTTTTTTTGAAATTGGATATAATTTAATGAATTTTAAAATATAGCAGGAAAATAAAAAACAAAAAACAAAATAAAATAAAATATAGCAGGATACAAAATCAACAGAGGATGAATTATATTCTACTAATAATATAAACCTAACCTGGAAATTATGACAACAATTCCATTTATAATAGCATAAACATAAACAAAATATTCACTGATTAGCCAAGATAGTGAAAGAGTTAAACAATGAAAACTCAAAGATGGGTAAAAATACTGGCCCCCTCCCACAAAATTGAGGGAGATGTGGATGCATAGAGACCCAGCCTGTCTTCTTCTTTTTTCTTTCCATCTTTATTAACTTGAGTATTTCTTATTTACATTTTGAATGTTATTCCCTTTCCCGGTTTCTGAGCAAACATCCCCCTAATCCCTACCCCTCCCCTTCTTTATGGGTGTTTCCCTCCCTACCCTCCCCCCATTGCCGCCCTCCCCCCAACAATCATGTTCACTGGGGGTTCAGTATTAGCAGGACCCAGGGCTTCCCCTTCCACTGGTGCTCTTACTAGGATATTCATTGCTACCTATGAGGTCAGAGTCCAGGGTCAGTCCATGTATAGTCTTCAGGTAGTGGCTTAGTCCCTGGAAGCTCTGGTTCCTTGGCATTGTTGTTCATAAGGGGTCTCGAGCCCCTTCAAGCTCTTCCAGTTCTTTCTCTGATTCCTTCAATAGGGGACCTATTCTCAGTTCAGTGGTTGCTGCTGGCATTCGCCTCTGTATTTGCTGTATTCTGGCTGTGTCTCTCAGGAGAGATCTACATCTGGCTCCTGTCTGCCTGCACTTCTTTGCTTCATCCATCTTGTCTAATTGGGTGGCGGTATATGTATGGGCCACATGTGGGGCAGGCTCTGAATGGGTGTTCCTTCTGTCTCTGTTTAAATCTTTGCCTCTCTATTCCTTGCCAAGGGTATTCTTGTTCCCCCTTTTAAAGGAGTGAAGGATTCACATTTTGATCATCCGTCTTGAGTTTCATGTGTTGTATGCATCTAGGGTAATTCAAGCATTTGGACTAATAGCCACTTATCAATGAGTGCATACCATGTCTGTTTTTCTGTGATTGGGTTACCTCACTTAGGATGATATTTTCCAGTTCCAACCATTTGTCTATGAATTTCATAAAGGTATTGTTTTTGATAGCTGAGTAATATTCCATTGCATAGATGTACCACATTTTCTGTATCCATTCCTCTGCTGAAGGGCATCTGGGTTCTTTCCAGCTTCTGGCTATTATAAATAAGGCTGCGATGAACATAGTGGAGCACGTGTCTTTTTTTATATGTTGGGGCATCTTGTGGGTATATGCCCAAGAGAGGTATAGCTGGATCCTCAGGTAGTTCAATGTCCAATTTTCTGAGGAACCTCCAGCCTGATTTCCAGAATGGTTTTATCAGTCTGCAATCCCACCAACAATGGAGGAGTGTTCCTCTTTCTCCACATCCTCGCCAGCATTTGTTGTCACCTGAGTTTTTGATCTTAGCCATTCTCACTGGTGTGAGGTGAAATCTCAGGGTTGTTTTGATTTGCATTTCCCTTATGACTAAAGATGTTGAACATTTCTTTAGGTGTTTCTCAGCCATTCGGCATTCCTCAGCTGTGAATACTTTGTTTAGTTCTGAAACCCATTTTTAATAGGATTATTTGTCTCCCTGCGATCTAACTTCTTGAGTTCCTTGTATATTTTGGATATAAGGCCTCTATCTGTTGTAGGATTGGTAAAGACCTTTTCCCAATCTGTCGGTTGCCGTTTTGTCCTAACCACAGTGTCCTTTGCCTTACAGAAGCTTTGCAGTTTTATGAGATCTCATTTTTCGATTCTTGATCTTAGAGCATAAGCCATTGGTGTTTTGTTCAGGAAATTTTTTCCAGTGCCCATGTGTTCCAGATGTTTCCCTAGTTTTTCTTCTATTAGTTTGATTGTGTCTGGTTTGATGTGGAGGTCCTTGATCCACTTGGACTTAAGCTTTGTACAGGGTGATAAGCATGGATCGATCTGCATTCTTCTACATGTTGACCTCCAGTTGAACCAGCACCATTTGCTGAAAATGCTATCTTTTTTCCATTTGATGGTTTTGGCTCCTTTGTCAAAAATCAGGTGCCCATAGGTGTGTGGGTTCATTTCTGGGTCTTCAATTCTATTCCATTGGTCTATCTGTCTGTCTCTGTACCAATACCATGCAGTTTTTATCACTATTGCTCTGTAATACTGCTTGAGTTCAGGGATAGTGATTCCCCCTGAAGTCCTTTTATTGTTGAGAATAGTTTTAGCTATCCTGGGATTTTGTTATTCCAGATGAATTTGCAAATTGTTCTCTCTCTTTGAAGAATTGGATTGGTATTTTGATGGGCATTGCATTGAATCTGTAGATCGCTTTTGGTAAAATGGCCACTTTTACTATATTAATCCTGCCAATCCATGAGCATGGGAGATCTTTCCATCTTCTGAGGTCTTCTTCAATTTCTTTCTTCAGAGTCTTGAAGTTCTTATTGTACAGATCTTTTACTTGCTTGGTTAAAGTCACACCGAGTTACTTTATATTGTTTGAGTCTATTATGAAGGGTGTCGTTTCCCTAATTTCTTTCTCAGCTTGTTTCTCTTTTGTGTAGAGGAAGGCTACTGATTTATTTGAGTTAATTTTATATCCAGACACTTTGCTGAAGTTGTTTATCAGCTTTAGTAGTTCTCTGGTGGAACTTTTGGGATCACTTAAATATACTATCATATCCTCTGCAAATAGTGATATTTTGACTTCTTCTTTACCAATCTGAATCCCCTTGATTTCCTTTTGTTGTCTGATTGCTCTGGCTAGAACTTCAAGAACTATATTGAATAAGTAGGGAGAGAGTGGGCAGCCTTGTCTAGTCCCTGATTTTAGTGGGATTTCTTCAAGTTTCTGTCCATTTAGTTTAATGTTAGCAACTGGTTTGTTGTATATGGCTTTTACTATGTTTAGGTATGGGCCTTGAATTCCTATTCTTTCCAGGACTTTTATCATGAAGGGGTGTTGAATTTTGTCAAATGCTTTCTCAGCATCTAATGAAATGATCATGTGGTTTTGTTCTTTCAGTTTGTTTATATAATGGATCACGTTGATGGTTTTCCGTATATTAAACCATCCCTGCATGCCTGGGATGAAGCCTACTTGATCCTGGTGGATGATTGTTTGGATGTGCTCTTGGATTCGGTTTGCCAGAATTTTATTGAGTATTTTTGCGTCGATATTCATAAGGGAAACTGGTCTGAAGTTCTCTTTCTTTGTTGGGTCTTTGTGTGGTTTAGGTATAAGAGTAATTGCGGCTTCGTAGAAGGAATTCGGTAGTGCTCCGTCTGTTTCAATTTTGTGGAATAGTTTGGATAGTATTGGTATGAGGTCTTCTATGAAGGTCTGATAGAATTCTGCACTAAACCCGTCTGGACCTGGGCTCTTTTTGGTTGGGAGACCTTTAATGACTGCTTCTATTTCCTTAGGAGTTATGGGGTTGTTTAACTGGTTTATCTGTTCCTGATTTAACTTCGATACCTGGTATCTGTCTAGGAAATTGTCCATTTCCTCCAGGTTTTCAAGTTTTGTTGAATATAGGCTTTTATAGTAAGATCTGATGATTTTTTGAATTTCCTCTGAATCTGTAGTTATGTCTCCCTTTTCATTTCTGATTTTGGTAATTTGGAAACACTCTCTGTGTCCTCTCATTAGTCTGGCTAAGGGTTTATCTATCTTGTTGATTTTCTCAAAGAACCAACTTTTGGTTCTGTTGATTCTTTCTATGGTCCTTTTTCTACTTGGCTGATTTCAGCTCTGAGTTTGATTATTTCCTGCCTTCTACTTCTCCTGGGTGTATTTACTTCTTTTTGTTCTAGAGCTTTTAGGTGTGCTGTCAAGCTGCTGACATATGCTCTCTCCTGTTTCTTTCTGCAGGCACTCAGAGCTATGAGTTTTCCTCTTAGCACAGCTTTCATTGTGTCCCATAAGTTTGGGTATGTTGTACCTTCATTTTCATTAAATTCTAAGAAGTCTTTAATTTCTTTCTTTATTTCTTCCTTGACCAGGTTATCGTTGAGTAGAGCATTGTTCAATTTCCACGTATATGTGGGCATTCTTCCCTTATTGTTATTGAAGACCAGTTTTAGGCCGTGGTGGTCTGATAGCACGCATGGGATTATTTCTATCTTTCTGTACCTGTTGAGGCCCGTTTTTTGACCAATTATATGGTCAGTTTTGGAGAAAGGACCATGAGGAGCTGAGAAGAAGGTATATCCTTTTGCTTTAGGATAGAATATTCTATAAATATCTGTTAAGTCCATTTGGTTCATGACTTCTCTTAGTCTGTCTACGTCTCTGTTTAATTTCTGTTTCCATGATCTGTCCATTGATGAGAGTGGGGTGTTGAAATCTCCTACTATTATTGTGTGAGGTGCAATGTATGTTTTGAGCTTTAGTAAGGTTTCTTTTACGTATGTAGGTGCCCTTGTATTTGGGGCATAGATATTTAGGATTGAGAGTTCATCTTGGTGGATTTTTCCTTTGATGAATATGAAGTGTCCTTCCTTATCTTTTTTGATGACTTTTGGTTGAAAATTGATTTTATTTGATATTAGAATGGCTACTCCAGCTTGCTTCTTCTGACCATTTTCTTGGAAAGTTGATTTCCAGCCTTTCACTCTGAGGTAGTGTCTGTCTTTGTCTCTTAGGTGTGTTTCCTGTAGGCAGCAGAATGAAGGGTCCTCATTACGTATCTAGTTTGTGAATCTATGTCTTTATATTGGGGAGTTGAGACCATTGATGTTGAGAGATATTAAGGAATAGTGATTATTGCTTCCTGTTATTTTCATATTTGGATGTGAGGTTATGTTTGTGTGCTTTTCTTCTCTTTGTTTTGTTGCCAAGACGATTAGTTTCTTGCTTTTTCTAGGGTGTAGCTTGCCTCCTTATGTTGGGCTTTACCATTTATTATCCTTTGTAGTGCTGGATTTGTAGAAAGACATTGTGTAAATTTGGTTTTGTCATGGAATATCTTGGTTTCTCCATCTATGTTAATTGAGAGTTTTGCAGGATACAGTAACCTGGGCTGGCATTTGTGTTCTCTTAGGGTCTGTATGACATCTGTCCAGGATCTTCTGGCTTTCATAGTCTCTGGCGAAAAGTCTGGTTATACATAATTTTTTATAAATCAAGATGTCTCTCACTGGCCTGAAACTTGTCACGTACGATGTCTCATGGATCCAGATGTCCCCACCTCTTCTGTGATGAGATTCGAGAATGGTATCACTGCTCCTGGCTGTTTCTTAAATGTTGACACTGGGAGTCAGCTCAAGTCCTCGTGTTTACAAGTCAAGTACTTTACTGACTAAGACAGGGGGAAATTTTAAGTGAAATATGAGTAACAAGGAAGGGAGAGTCAGACGTGCAATAATCTTGGTAAATTGGTCCAGGCAGAGGGAGAGTGCTGGGCACAGGTTTTGAGAGAGATTGGCTTTGAGTTCTGTAGAATAGAAAGGCAGCAACTGTTACTGGATAGGTCAGGTCAGAGATGAGAGTGTAAGATTACAGCAGAGATGTTCAGAGGAGTCAGGACAAGTAAAGGAGGACAGTAAGGTTATCTGGAGGGTATAAGCAAGAAACTGACTTCTGGACCATTGTTTGGGAGGGTGGATTGCAGGACAATCTGGAGCATCTGTTGAAATTGGAGTCCAGACAGGCCAGTGCTGATGATTACCAGTGGAGTGAGGCCAATCCCAATGGAAAGGAAGGGCAAGTCCGAAATCTTTCTTGGAAGTAAAGCTGACAAGGCGTAAGGATAAGGAATCCATAGTAACACCTAAGTCTTCATCGTCAGAAACCTGAACAAATTGTGGGTAATTGACCAAAATAGAGTAAATAAAACAGAAATTGGGTTATAGTGTGAGAATCACATTTTCAGTTTTGAGGTGTCTTTCACACCTTTAAAGAAAAGTGAGCAGTCAGATATGCAGTGGGTAAGCAAAGCTTGGTCAGGGTTGGAGATTTCTATAGGAATTAATAGTATGTATGGCTGGTGTACTAGTTAACACAGGCTGCAGTATCAACATTTCCCAAAGTACATGGAGTAAAACAAACAAACAAACAAACAAACAAACAAACAGATGCTATCAATCACATAAGGGTAGAAGCTTAAGTTGGAAGTCAAGGTTTGTCATCAGGGCTATGTTTTCAAGTGTCTAAAAGAGAATTCACTTCCTGCTTCTTTTTATATTCCTTGATATTTCTTCACTCGAAGAAAGTACACCATGCCAATCTCTGACTGTTTTTCTTCCTGCTTGTCTAAAGATTTTTCTCTCTATTCAGAGATAAGATACCAAATTAGAACTTTCTCTTAATATTTAATCCTAAGGCGGTTGTAACAATATGTGATTTCCAAGTAAGTTCACATTCAGAGCAACTAAGAGTTACAGCTCTCACATTATTTGGAAGAAGGCAGCTCAACATATGACCAATAGTATATAAATCCATGAAACTGAATGAAGTGACCTGAAATAGATTAGATGAGCAAGCGGTCCAGTATCCTGGCTCTAGAAGGTTCCAACATTTTGGGAGTAATTTGAAAAGAAGGCCCGAGAGGATAAGAGGAAAACTCAGGGAACCCTGGCTTCTTAAAATATAATAGGGATTTCAAAGTGGTGGATAAAGGATTTTTAAATTTGAATATAATATTAAGGCCATTCTTGGAGACTGGGAAAGTAAAAATGCTAGGATATGTACTAAGATTGTTTACTGAGATTACTTCCCATTTGGTTTCTGTGATTTGTGCAGAGGGATTGGTGGATAGATAATAGATAGATGGATAGATAGGTAGACAGACAGACAGACAGACAGATAGATGGTAGAATAGTGGGAGTGACTGATCCATATTCTAAATAGCTATTCCAATTCATACATCAAAATACCAGCCCCTAAGGTGCACTGTAATACCAAGTCAACCATTGCAATGTCACAATGCATTGTTGTGATGGTAAAATTGAGGAGTATAGCACTGTGATGTCACAATTTAACATTGTGTTGGCATAATTCATCAAACTGTTGTCACAGTACGGCATTGACACAGGACAATGGAGCATTTTTGAAATCACAATAGAGCCGTGTGAAGTCACAATGGGACATTCTGGTGACAGAGTGGAATCTCGTGATGACACACTGAAGCATTGTGAAGTCACATTGGAGTATGGTGAGGACACACTGAAGTACTCTGATGTCACACTGGGGTATGGTGAGGACACACTGAATCGCTGTGGTCACACCAGATAGAGCACTTGAACACACAGTGAAGGATTGTGCAGACGCAGTGGAACACTGTGGTGACACAGATTAGTGTTGTGACGTCAAAATACAGCATTATGACAACCAAGCACCGTGATGGCAGAGAAGAACGTTGTGTTGCCACAACGTAGAATTGTGGCAGCATAGTGAAGCCCTGAAATATGTCAGTGGATCATTGTGGCTTCATAATGAGACATTCAGATGGCACAGTGGATCTTTATAATGTTATAGACCTTTGTGATGATGTAAGAGAGATTTGTGGTGTCTCAATGGAGCAATATGGCATCATAATAAAGTAATACGAAGGCACACTGGAAATTTATGATGATACAAAAAAGGGAGATCTGAGATACTACAATGCACAATGTGATGGCACACTGGAGGTTTGGATGTCATAAAGTGACATTATGATAGAACATTGGTACCACAATGTCACAACCGAGAATTGGGCTGGCACCCGTATCATAGTGACCTCACAATACAGTAATTGGAATATGAGCTCACACAATGGATCTCTGTTGCCATACAGTGGAGCATTGACACCAGGATGTGTGGGCTCCGTGGTTGATTAGATGATGTGATGGCGGTGCCCTCATCAAATGCATTAGCACCTTTTTATAGGACACCACAGAGAGCACACTTAGCTCTTTCACCAACTGACAGCATAGAGAGAATGTCCTCTCTATGAGGAGGGCGCTATCTCCAGGCGCCTACCCTGCTGGCACCTTGATTTCAGCCACCTCACCTTCCAGGACTTCAAGCAGTTTAAAGGTTTCCTGCTTGCTGGTATTTTGTTTTAATAATTCGAACAAACTGAGATAACCTCAGATCCTCTCTCTATGTGTGTTCTGAAAATCTGCAAACAAATTTTACATATAAACAATATATATGTATTTACATGGAATTTATCATTGAAGCAACAGTATCTGGATGCTTCAGGTCTATCTCTGCTTTAGCTCTCTCCCTCCCCCCTCCTTTTCTCTCTCTTAATTCTTAGTGATTTTATAGAGTAACTTGGGAAAAACTGACATAAAACGTATGTTATGTATTATGGACGCTAATATTAGCTCATTATCATGTGCTTACACTCTTTAAAATTTACCTTTCGTTTATTAGTCTCACTGTTATTTTGAAGTTTCAACTTTTTATGTCATTAAATCCTAACCTTTTCTATTACTTTATACTTCTTTGCAGAAGCATTTATTCTTTCCTTCTGGGTGTTAAGCTGTTATCATTTCTAGGACCTTACTCATTCGTGATCCCATCTTCTGTCACTACGCAAATCACATCCTGATATGTGCTCGCCTCTATGCCAGAGTGTCAAGCCACCAAGTCCTTCATGACTCTGTACTGCATAATGCCAACTTAGTATGCAGAGGACACAGTGTCAGATCTAGGTGAACGATCAAAGTCATTTTCTGCTTCTCATTTTTTTTTTTGTAATTGCATTTTCGATGCAGTTGAAAGAGACCATTAAACTAGGATCTGTAGATGTAAAGAAATAAAGTTGTTGGTAGAATTATTATCACCATGATTCGATGATTAATAATATAAAGGGGATAGAATAAAGATTAGTACAATATACTGCTGAATGTCTCTAGGACTGCTTCTCCTTCAACATTTTTCAACATTTCCCTTTTTGCATCTCTCTCTGTCTCTCTCTCTGTCTCTCTCTCTGTCTCTCTCTCTCTCTCTCTCTGTCTATGTCTCTCTCTCTCTTTCCCTCCCTCTCTCTCTGTCTCTCTGTCTCTCTCTGTCTCTCTCTGTCTCTCTCTGTCTCTCTCTCTCTCTCACACACACTCACACACACACACACACACACACACACACCATCACTGTCACCACCACACCTTGCTTTCAATCACTGTACTTTACTACATTTTGAAGACAGCACACATCTCCTGCCCTTTCTTCGTGCAGATTTAGCCATAGTAGAGAGTCCATGGTCTACTGTCACGTACAATTTTTGTTCTTTTGTGCAGTAAATGAAATGGATTCATGACTCAACCCTTATTGAAACACTGCATTGTCAGGCTGACAGATTTGGAAAATGTTAGAACTCCTATAATAACCAGAGCTGTCTTTCTGGTCTCATGTTCTATTATAATTCCCATTAGTGGCTGTCCGCGCTTGGAGACTCTTTCTTCTTCTTAATTCAGTTGCATGACTAGAGGTAATGAGGAGGTGAAGAGAATTGCAGGTTGGAGATGAAAAAATTGTACCCTGTCTTCTCAATGGATTACTTAAAAGGTAAGGGGCTGCTTACATCACAATTTGCACTTGGAATCTGGAAGAAGTCAAACCGAGTTCTTAGGTATAAAATGACCTTGAACCCTGACTTAGAACTGATGGTATGCTTGTAATCTCTTTTAAATGGTTCCGACTTGGCACTGTCCTAGTCATAAAAGCCACACCTTTCGAGATTTCCCAGGTTAAAGCACATAGCTCTTGTTAACCTAGTCGTTTTCCTTGACTTTTATTCCACAACACATTATCTATGAAGTGAAAAGTGAAGTGTTTCCTGTCATTTTAAGAAGGCTCTAGGATGGATTTGAGTGCTCCCAGGCTTGGGAATCACCACTCTAGATCACAGTGAGCACATGCTCAGTCTCTGTTCTCATCTGCCTAGGCAGGTGCCATTTCTGCAGATGTTCTCAGTGGGCACTGGACCTTAGCCTTGTAGGCAATGCCACCCTCAATTAGAAGATTATTCATGTCATGCAACTGTATACTCTTATATTTTTGGTTGTGAGCCTAGCCTTTAATGGCTGAGCCATCTCTCCAGCCCACAACTGTATACTCATTTGTTCGTATAGATAAATCCAGCGATTCCCCACGACTTAATACCCCTGTGCCCTTTCTGACACATCACTCTGCTTCTTTCTAGCTCCATCTCTCCTCAGTGAAGATGGAGCCATTTATCTATGACACTGATCTCTTCTTTAATGACCCTGTTCTACTTTGCCTCATCTTCTTCTTGGACACTTCTCTCCTTTTTACTCTCTAATGTCTGAGCCTACCATAGCATTTAAATTTAATGAAATCCTGCTCTTTTCATGTTAGTCCTTTGCTACTCCCGGTCCACAAATGCTACGCTGTTGCCTCCTCTGCACCTGTTGGTCGGCTTAGTGTTGTTCCGTGTGGTCTGTGGTCATTATTCCAGTGTGCACCGTTCTATTCTGCTTGGAAGTCGGCCCCTTTAACCTTACAAACCCCAAGGGATTTACTCTGAAGCCATAGAGTGAAAACTTCACTTGTCACATTCCTGATTCTCTCTGGATTCATACTGATTTTTCTGAGTTGTCTCTCTGCCACTGGTCCTACTGAGAAGATCCTAGCTAGTCAGCTTGCATCACTCAGATTCATACAGAGCAGCCTTCCCTTAGGACCATAAGGGCTTCATACTGACTCTCAGACCTGTTGCAATCTTCCTGGGGCTCTATTGACAGCACTCAGCAGGCTAGGAGGGTCTGTTTTGTCTCATGATTTTGAGTAGAAAGGAGTAGCTGCCTGGTGGCTAAACAACAGAGACTAGATTTTTAGTAAAACAACGTCGATGATGACGACAACGACAACAACAAGATTATCAGTCCATTAGTCTTTTTCCCATTCTTGATTTCAAATGCCCCTTTGAGGCCAGATATTCAGTCTCTTTTGGGGAATTCTGCCTGCTAGCTGAGGCCCCAGCAGAAGGCACACACCCCCTCTTGTCTGCCATGTGGCTGACAGCCAGGCATCCATGCCCATTTTGTTAAATGTTAGAGCAGTCTAGTTTGGAATGCCATTGTGATATGAATAAATAATGTCCTTTTACAGGATAGAATATTGTCCCAGACCCTTGGGCAACAAGATGTTACCATTAATTTTAGGCATATACTCTTATGAGCCTATGCAGTGAATATGGGGTCCACAACTGTCCCTCAGAATCCAGACATTCAAGTCACATATAGCATGTGCATAGCATATATACCCATTCTCCTGTCTACTTTAAATTATCTGTAGATGACTTACATACCTAGTGTGATGTGACTGACATGGACTGAACTGTCGTATTAGATTATCTAGGGAACGATAGCAATAAAAGAAGTCTGTATGTGTTAGACTATGGGGAAATGATGCGTCTCCCCAGGTGCTTGCATCCAAAGCTGGTTGAATCCACAAATAGAGAATCTGTATGTATGGGAGGGTGAACTGTCCATCACTGCAAACACTGAATGCACTCCCTGCAACAAAACACGTTGCTATCTACCTCACTGTGATGAGTTCATGACTGACAGATTCTCATTATCAGCAAAAACTCAGCTGCTATATTGTTCATGTAAATGCACAATTGACACTGTCATCCTTTTCCAAACCACATATATTTCAAGTCTCTTAGGCCCACAGCACTCCCAACATCTTACACGAAAAGTACATTGGCTCCTTCCTGTGCTCTGCTATTTCAACCCTCACTTGTTCACCTGAGGACCTTCAGCCATAGCTCCAGAGCCACTGAGCTGCATCCGGTGTTATGGTCTAGGATCACCCTGAAACTGGTTCTGCTCCCAGATTCCATAACCATATAACATGTCTGCACTACTTCTCTGAGATGCTTCAATACAAAAATGAAGTTGTTTGCTTGCACAACGTCTGCACATCACGTTATGAGCTACCAGAAGGGACCTACCTTAGTCTTTTCTCTGTTCCTTGTATCATTAACACATTTCACAGAATCTTCAAAACACATCCCTCACATCACACTGTCTGTGTGCAGGATTGACCTGCAATTGATTTGCAACTTTATGCATGCACTCATAGATCAAGCAGCAGTGTGACCAAACCTAAAGTTGTAATACACGGTGGCATGATACAGGAAGATCATTTCCTGTAAGATTTTCCCTTTCCCCAATTCTGCTCATTGATGATGCTTTCATTCTCCAGGAGACATTTGTTATCCAATGTACTAATCAACCTCTCTCCTGTATTTTCTGCGTTGTGCTGTTGTGAGCTGTTAGTGCATTGCCATGCCCTCTCCATTCCTTGGACAGTTTGGGGAATTTCACTTTGAATAGGTAACTCTGT
The DNA here is from genome assembly GCF_021556685.1 of Rattus norvegicus. Lineage (NCBI taxonomy): Eukaryota > Metazoa > Chordata > Mammalia > Rodentia > Muridae > Rattus > Rattus norvegicus. Next base: position 22,210,171 of record NC_141550.1, on the reverse strand, counting down.
CAGAATGACAGGTCTGAGAAGTTGATTGTTATTCAAGTTGAGGATTAAGAACATTTCTTTAGTCATTAGTATATACACTGTGTTTTCTCCTGTCATTTCAGTGGAGGAATCAATGGAGACATCTTAACATTCTTAAAAGTTTCAGATAATCTCTCATGAAGTGCATGTTTTACAACCTACAGCTTGGGGCCAACTTTTGCTCACTGAAAAGAATGATGGCTACTTCTTTGTTTGGTGTTGGGTCCGTTTTGACTTTGGAATTTAAGTAGTCACTCCTTATACTCTCTACCAATACAGAAATGCCCTTTTTGCAATCATGGCTATGCAACTTTACCTGTTCCTATGCATTGTCTTCTCTGTGTGGATAATTGTATTAATCTCCATATAATGAACAACTACAAAATTTAGGTTTGACTGTAGCTTGACTTTGCATTGCCTATGAATATGAGGTTCCTAAAGAAGCTCAAAGCATGAAACAGTTGAAAAGGCACAGTAAATCTTGGGTAAAAATCAGGAAACTAGGAAGGAGCCCATGATATGGAATAAACAGTTCAGAGACCCTATAGAAAATGCAATAGAACATGAGATATTCCAGTGGAGGGGAAATACTGGAGGCAAAAGTACATAGCAGAGGGAGAAGGGGAACAAGAGGATGAGGGAGAGAAGTGGGCAAGGGAGAATCCACACAAATTATGTATGCAAATGCAAATGCAAAATAATAAATAGTAAAGACCTGCTGAAATCTTCCTTAGGCAGCTGAGTTAGGAGAATCACATAATGAAGGCCTGCTTGAGCTGGAGTGAGTACAAGACCAGCCTGGTAAAGCTGATAAGATCCAGACTCAAAATAAAATGTCAAAGTCTAGCTCCCTAAGAAGCTAGGGAATTACTATTACTGAGAATACACAGGGGCCCCGTTTCTATGCCCAGGACTGAAAAACAAACAAACAATCATAAAATCAATAAACAAAGGAAATCAAACAATGTAAAGTCTATTTGAGCTCATAGGATCACAATAAAATGGACGTAGGGCTGTTTTCAACCCCAGGACAATCGTTTCAGTGCCTTTGGTATGAAGAACTATTTGTTTCTTGAGAACATGGGAGTAGAGAGGCTTTAAATAATAACAACTGGAATTTTTGGTTATTTAGTATTTGAAACATTTTAGACTTTTATCTTGTTGGTAGAACTTGATTTATTTTAGTGCCCAGTATGAAAGACTTTAAACCCTTTCCCCCACAACAAATAGACATTGGAACACTTTAAATTCTTTTTCCAACAACAGATAGACACACATGTACATACAATGAGTTGAAATGGTATTAAGAAACTTTCAGATCAATCTACATGTCATGAAGGCTCTATACACAGAAATAGGTCATTTATTGGATCTGTTGCCGTGCTTTTCTCCTCCACACATGTTTGTCCATATTTACATACCTCCATCCTACATATGATATAATCATACACACACACACTTACACACACACACACACACATACACACACACACACATACACACATATGGATGATGATGTTGTTGTTGTTAGTTTGCTTTTGAGGCAGGACATCCATCCCAAGATAGCCTCAAACTCACTCTATAGCCAAAGATGACCTTGAACTCCTGATCCTCCTCTCTCCACCTCCTGAGTACTGGTATGGCAGGTATGTGACTCCATGCCCACTCTATGTGGTGATGGCAAGCAAACCTAGGCCTAGGTCAGCCATCTATCAACTGAGCTTCCTCTCTAGTTTCCAAATTCGGATAAGTTAGTGTTAATCATCCTGTCTGTTTTAAATTGATATTTCTCAAATGTTTTATGATGTAAACAGTGGTTCTTCAAAAAAAATGTTAACCAACATGTTATCTTAACAAAATACCATTACATGTTTTGTTAGGATGCTTTCAATGAGGAACTCAGTTGATACCACAGTATGAGGCAATAAGCCGGAAATAACATCATAGTGTACTTTGGGCCTTACCTCTTTGTTGAGGTGTGTGGATATGCTACACTCTTTGTAGTATTTTGCTTTTTTGGATTTTCTCAAGTCACAGGGTTTCTCTGTGTAGTCCTGGATATCCTAGAACCCACTCTGTAGAGCAGGCTGGTCTTGATCTCATAGAAATACGACTGCTTCTGCCTCCCAAGCGCTGAGATTAGAAGTGTGTGCCGCCACCACGTCCAACTACTTTGCATTTTCTATTTTCCATTTTATTTTCCATTCCTCCACTTCTTAAACTCTACAACTGATGCTACATTTAAGGTATGCAAACATGCCCAAACTGCTTCTGCCTCCCGCTTTCCTTCTTTGAAGTATGGTGATCATAACCAGGTTTCATGTTTGTTAGACAAACAGTTCACCCTTCACACCAGATTACAGTGAAATAAAAATTTAACTTCCTGGAAAAGGCAGAGTCTTTTTTTAAAAAGTTTACCTCAGATGAATGTGCTGAACTTTATAGATATAGAAAATTCTATTTACCAAGGCAACCGTGGTCTTAAATGTTGGCAGTAAAACTCTCGATGAAGAAACCTAATGTTTAACTAATATATAGTGTTTATCATGGAAGCTAAAAATAACATGAGCCAGGTCCCTTGAATATTATAACAAATATTGTAAAGTAACAATGTCTTAGAAACAACCATAAGAACATTGGAATCTAAAATCTAAAATGTGTATAGTAATATCTTTATCTAACATAATATATATATGCATATATACATAGTCAACTGAAGAAGAAGAGGAGGAGGAGGAGGAAGAGGAAGAAGAAGGGGATGAGGAAGAATCTTCTAGAGGCAGGAGCATTTAGGCCAGGATCCTAAATCACACAGCACCTGCCCCGAATCATAGGTGGGTTTGCAGAGAAGGCAACTATCTGCAAAAAATGAGCCTTGTAACTCCCTTTCTCCTAGATTGGAAGATGAACATTGTGAAAATAGATAATACTACAGACTCAATACCATGGCCATCAACCCACCAATGGCACCCTTCACAAAGACAGAAAAGCCAACTCAAAATTCCTAGAGAAGCACAAAAGCTAAAGCAATCCTGAGCCAAAAGAATAAGGCTGGAGATCATTGTACCTTATTCCACGTGAGACGGGGCCACAGTCACAAAAGCAGCAGGCCACAGGTACAAAGCAAACACAAAGGACTAGAAGAGAATAGGGGAGCCAGCTACAAAGCTGTGCAGTTTACAGCCACCTGATATTGACCAAGATGCTCTGAGATTATTACGGAAAAAAATAGTGAAAACTCTTCAAGATACAAGTACAGGAAAGGACTTTATGAATAGGAGCACAGCTGGTCAGGACAGAATGCCAACAAGGGACAAGTGGGATGTCATGAAATTAAAGAGCTTCTGAACATCAAAGGAAGCAATTAAACAAGAGACGAAACAGCCTACAGAGCAGGAGAAAAGACTTTTGAGCTATGCATCTGACCGAGCATTGGTATTTAAAATATACAAATAACTCATAAAACTAGAAGTCAAATAACCGAATTAATAAATGGGCTAATGAAATGAAGTTATCTCTCTTGTGTCTTTGAGATTATAATACAGTTACACAGTCCCCTCTCTTCCCCTTTCTCCCTCTAAGCACTCTCATTGAAATTCTTTCAAATTTATGGTCTCCTTTTTTAAATTAATTGCACACATATTTGTAAACACATAAATATAAATAAGCAGAAAGTTCTTAAAAGATGAAATGCAAATGGAAAATAAACATGAACAAAATATCGAATATTATCAGCAGCGAGGAAAAATGGAATTTAATAATTACACTGATCAGAATTCCAGTTATTAAGGAAACTAATAATAAATACTTTCAAGGATTTAGACAAAAAGGAAGTCTTATACAGGTAACTGTCCATTCACTATGGAAATAAATGTGAGAATCCTTCAAAAATCAAAACATAGATCATGATAGGCTCAGCTGTTTATACCACTCCTGGGTACTCAGCCATGGGACTAAATTCCACATATCACAGAAATATTTGGCAGCTGGTAATTATTGCATACTATTCACATGATCTGAGGTAAAGGATTAACACAAGTGTCTATCAGCAGAGAAACAGATGAGAAAATGTGATACAATGGAACCTTTTATGCCGTGATGGAGAGTGAAGTTACGTCATTTGCAATGAAATGGATGAACCTGAAGATGAACATGCCAAAAAAAATTAACCAGTGAAAGGAAGACAAACACTTCATATTTTCTTTCATTCATAGTTTCCATGTTTTATATAGTTACATAAAATCACGTATGCATATATGACTTGAAAGGAGAAGGCAAACTATCAGGGCAGGTCGAGGAGAGACCGATGTAGAGAACTACTCGATGGGAGAAAGTATTGATGCACATTATATTCGTGCATGAGAATATTTTATGTAACGCAATACCACTTACATGAGTACATACGATGAAAATTTGAAAGAAAACCCACTCTGAACGAAGACAAAGTCTAGATCTTTGAGGGACCAAAAGGATGGAGATGATGAATGCCAATTACAAAGAAGCTTCCAGAATCTTTCCCTTCCTGTCTTCGGGCCATGAAGCAATCAAAAATCCTGGTTTCTTTTAGGATATGTGAGAATCTGAGGTTCAAAGAAGACATGTAACTGAGGTAAATACTACCCTTGAAAGGGAAACCACTGGGTGGGTGGGTAACTACTTGGTTATTTAGGAAACCCTGTTGTGGGCAGAATTTGAAATAACTATTTGGAGAATTTCTTGACCCCCTAGCATATGCATCAGAGTATTGTGCCAATCTTTCTCTCTCTCCCTCTCTCTCTCCCTCTCCTCCCTCCCCTCTCTCTCCATATAATTAAAATATATAGAATAGTGTATATATATAATATATATATATGTAAGATATTTTAATTTAATCATTTTTAACGATGGAAAACAGAGATAGTTTGAGGAGTCAGTGAGAGAGCTCACTGGGTTAAGACATTTTTCTGCCAAGCCCATGACCTAGGTTTGATCCCCAGGAACCACATGGTAAAAAGGAAAGAATCTATTCCTTCAAGCTGTCCCTTCACCTCTACCTACACATGTGGCCCTAGCACTTGTGGCCATACTTCATCACACAAAGTAAATAAATAGACAACATTTTAAAAGGAAATTGAAATGCTGCTGCTGCTCCCATTTGACTGCGTGCCCTATAAATCCTTCCTTACGTACCACTGAAAATGTGGCTTGAAGCTGGTCCGACACAGGTACCTATGAAGGCATGCACTTGGTATTTGAACCCAGGGCTCTGAAAGAAACTTTCTCTTATCTCTCTAGGAATGACTCTGAAATATGAATTCCCCTCCAGGCACAAGGCATCCCACACCTTTGGCAGAAACCATTTACCTGGCTGAGAATACAAGGATAATTGGCTATAAAAGTTCAATGCCAGATGAAAAGAGAATTCCCGAGATGGGTGCAGTGCATTTAAATGAGCCTTCTAAATGATGTAGCACTGGGCTGTGGGTGTTCAATTGGGAGTGGGCGTTGGTGGCGGTGTTGATGGACATAAAGATAGTGTGTGTCCCAACAGGTTATAAAGCTTTAATGCATCATAGTTTCCTCATCTATACAGAAAGTTTCTACCTTCCAGGATTATTGTGAAGAAGTGAACTGAAAGAGGTTACAAGGTGCCAACCATAAAGTTCAGGCACCTCAGACTCTTGCCCATGGCCAACCCTCTCGGTAAACAAAGTCTGTTTTCATTCTCCATTGAATCACCGAAGCCTTACCATGAGTACAAAACCACTCAGGTTGAAAATTCACTCTTAACCCTTGAAATGGAGCAAATGTTTATACCCCTCCTAAATTTGTGTGTAGGGCTCTCATAAATGAACTGGACCCAGGGTTCCTCTCATGCCTTCTTCTATATGAAGTTACAAGGAGAAGATGGTCATTACACATGCAAGTGCCTTGATCTTGGGTGTAGAATGGTTTAGAAACTATGAGAAGTCATGATTTTGTTGTTTTACAACCACTTAGTCTATGGTAGTTTTGTTATAGAAACCCAAACCAAAATAGCCGTTTGTCTATTACTACCGTGATGTCTTTGTTCCTGTGAACAAATACTTGAAGACGTTATCTGCTTCTATTGTCTTTTACTCTAATCTTTTCACTCTTAAAGCAACCCCAGCCAGACTCGCCCCTCATAATTTCACTGAAATTGCCACTTGATCTCAAGTAGCTTGATCCAGTGAGCCATTCTCCATCATGATCCTATATCACAGGACCCATACAAACCCTCAGTGGCACAGTTGCTGGCTCCCTTCTCCATGATTTTGTTCATTTGTTTGTTTGTAAGAGACTTGCTTCTCTTGATTTTTCTACTCCCCAACTCACCAACATTCTCTCTAATTCCCTAGATCTGAGATGGTGAATATTGGAGTATCAAGGAATTCAGCCATCTTCCATTGCCCCTCTGTGTTTGTTAGTTTTACCTGCCAACTTGGTACAACCTAGAATCTCTTGGAGGGGTGTCTTTTGATTAGACTGGCCTGTGAACATGCTTGTGGGAGGTTGTCTTGATTGGTAATTGACAGAGGAAGACCGAGTCCATTTCGGGTGGCACCATTCTCTAGATAGGGAATCCAGAACAGTATAAAATGAGGAGTTAGTAGAGAGCAAGTAAGAATCCATGTGTTTATTTTCTCTGCTGCAGATTGCGGATATTGAATGTGAAGCTTTAAGTTCCTGCTCTGAATTCTCTGCAATGATGGACTGAAATGTAATTCTGAGCCAAATAACGCCTTTCTTCCCCAAGTTCCTTTTTGTTAGAATGTTTGTCACAGGAGCAGTGATGAAACTAGAACACCCTCTCTCTCCCTTCTTCCCTTAAGCTATGGATTCAAATGGCATTCAAAGCTAACAACTGTAATGATACAAATCAATTCCATACACATTCCAAACTTCATAAGCCAGTCCCCTCCTGGACAACTCTTGGCACCCAAAGTTCAATGTGTGTCTAATTAAAATTTACGTTTCCATTTTCCCTTCTATCTTCTTACTTCTTGTTTTAAGTAAGAAAAGGTTTCAGGTAGCAAAGAATAGCCTTGAATTTCATATGTAGCTAAAGATGACCTTGAATTTTTGATTCTTTGATCCCCACTCCTGAGTGCTAGATTATAGACATGCACCATATCCAGTTTTAAGCAAAATTCTGATACCCCAATGTTCACAGAAATCTTTTTTTTTCACCAATGCAGTTGATGATAATTTGTGTTTCCATTTATTCAAAGCCATCTGGCTTTCCCATCCCTTAGGAAATCCTGTGTTCAAAAGACATCAGTACTCAACAACATCTCCCTCCTCCAAAGTGAACACTCCGGTTTGCACACCATATCACTCGCCTAAACCACTGCTATACCTGCCCAGACTCTAGCCTTGATCCCCCTAGGTAACCTAAGTGCTGTCACTCTTCTGAGGGATATTAGCATCTGAATGGCCAGTGACGTCTCTTCATTGCATTGACAGTAAAGAATAGAGTCTTGAAACACCCTATCATGTCTATGGTTATATAGTCGTTGGTCCTCTGTCTCTGTTTTCTCCCACTCCCTCTTTCCCCTGCAGCCACACTGTCCTCAGTTTCATCACCGGATCCCAGACACACTCTGCTTCAGGAAATTGCCTCTAGCTGTCCCTTTCTTGAAGGTCTCTCCATAATATCTATTTGATTAATTTATCTCCTTTGGGTCTTATTTATTTATTTAAAAATGTCTTATTTAATATTTATTTAAATAGGTTAGGTGGTTCCAAGTTAAAAGAAAGGGTTTCAGATCCTATGAGCTCCAGTTTTGTGGGACCTGGCATTATTCTGATGGGTAAGTTTCCTAATAAACTATTGCTCATCTTCTGAGTGTGTCTCACAAGGCACTGTAAACTCTTCTTAGGTAAAATAACCTCATCTCTTATGTGTCTTGAGGTCTAATTACCAACCAACCTCTGCTCAGGCTCAAGAAGTCACCCTTTGCTGAAATCAGCTTGTCTTGTGGGAAATGGTATTGACCAAAACAAGTTCCATTAGAAAATGAAAATATTCAAGATGGTGACTCAAAGCCATATTACACCCCCCCCAAAAAAACCCAAGCAAACAACAAGAACAAAAGTAGTTCACGTATAAACAGAAAGCACAGCAAGTGAAGAACACTTTGTGGGTGATTTGTTTTTCCCCCCAGTGGAATTCTTCTTGGGATGAATATTGGTTTGAAAATTCCATGCATGTTTTGATTGGATTCAACTTCCAGATTTAGGGAAGGCCACCTGAGCCAGAATGGCATGTATTTTAGTGCAGATGGAGGGGAAACATTCTTCAGCCCTTCCTTCTCTGGCCTTCAGTTGAAACAGAAGTTAGGAATCTTCATAAACACAGCCTGGGCGGCTCAAACCATTTTATGATTTGCATAGATTCTTCTTGCACCTTATCACCGGGAATATATTATATTTGGGAACTCCTTGTGTCCACATCTCTATGAAAAGGAAATAAACATTCAATGAGTTTATCATCCAAGTGACTCCCTGAAGCTCTGGGTATACATTAGTGCGTGGCACTGATTTTTCCAGCCATAGGCTGTGAACTAAAACAGTCACTTTGAATTCCATTTACTCTAAAAGCAAAAGCCTCCAACAATGATAGATAATAGACATAACTATATCCTATTAGCCTATATAATTAACAATAACAGTAAAGTAAATGTTTCATTCTTTTGTTTATCTTTGTTTATAAAGATAAGTATTTTTAATGGCTTAGTGTTTAGTATTTTATTATAGACTTCTTTTAAATTTGAATTTTAGATTTATTTATTATTTACATGAGTACACTGTAGCTGTCTTCAGACACACCAGAAGAGGGCATCAGATCCTGTTACAGATGGTTGTGAGCCACTATGTGGTTGCTAGAAACTGAACTCAGGACCTTTGGAAGAGCAGTCAGTGCTCTTAACCACTGAGCCATCTCTCCAGCCCCCTTTGTGTATCTTTTTTTTTTTTTTTTGGTTCTTTTTTTTTTTCGGAGCTGGGGACCGAACCCAGTACCTTTATCAGTACTTTTCAAGACTCATCTAAAAATTCCTAACAAAAATAGGAAAAAAATGCTTTCATTCCTACATTTGGTTGTCAGTGAAATTGTTATTTCATGATTCGGATGAGCTATAGTTTCACCTTAGAAAACTTTAATACCTGTGTACACTTTACCTAGTTTTATCTGTACTTCTCTTGTTTGCAGATGCTTCATCAATAAGTAAATAAGTGTTTCTACTTAATTGCTAACGTGGTAAATTAAAGCTGTGTATATTTAAGCTGGTTGTGAAGGTGTCTATGTGATATGCAAACTTGGAGGCCTTTGGGTACATTCCCAGAAGTAGTGTCTGAGTCACACCACGAGCCTATTTTCAGGTTTTAAAGCAGCCCCTTTCTGGTCCTCATTGTGCTTGCACAAGTTTACAGCCAGCTGTGAAGAGTCTGAAGGCATTTAGTGGTGTGGGGTGGCTTGTTTTGCTTTGTTTTGTTTTACATATGAATGTCCTGTCGGAAGACCTGGTAAAGATTTTCCCATCTTCTGTGTGCTAACTTTTTATTGGCATGATGCTTTCCTTTGAGTACAGAAATGAAAATGTTCCCATGAGATCCCATTTGTGAATGGTTGTTCTTACTTCCTGAGCTAGCTCAGCCTTATTGAGAAAGCCCTTATGTGTGTCTAAAGATTGGAGCAAACTCCCTACTTTTTTCTCCCAACTAGAGTAAGAAGTCATTGGGTATTTCTTTACTTTCTATTTTATTTTATTATTAGGCTTTGCAGCAAGTATCTTTATCCATTGAGTAGTCTTGCCAGCTGTGATCTTATAAATAATATTTAAATTCTTCATATAGTACTTTACTCTTTTCAATTATCTTTAGACTTAGTAGTCAGGGATTTACACTCTGTTAGGTGGGTCATGATGCCCTTCTTCATCATGGATACTTTTCTTTCCTTTCCCTTCCTCTCTTCCTTCTTTCCTTCTTTCTCTTTTAAGTGTTTCTCTCTTAAAGTATAGTCAGGTTCATGTTGCACATTTCACAAGCATGAAAAAGCCAACCAACTAGACAGACAAGAGGACAGAGTTCAACAGAAGACGCCAATTCAAGATAAGGCTGGACATGCCACCAGAAGGGTTTCTCCTGGATGGCACTGGTGCCAGGACCACTGGGCTAAGCAAAGAAGCAGTGGGCATAGGCTTCTCTTCCTTTTGCCCCAGGTTACCTGGAAGTCAGTGTCCACATTTCCAAGCATCTCACCATCTTCCTTGAGGTTGATGAAGTCTCCAGAGCTTGGCTCAGAGGAGTTAATTCTCTGTGTTTCAGGCAACTCCAAACTTTCACTGTCTCCACTAAGGTTGGTACCTGCTGATGTGGCCCAAGATGGGGGATTTTCTTTAGGTATCTCAGAGATGTTAGAGGCCATTTATTCTTCTTCATAGCCTGTTCTGTCACTTCATCAAAACCTAATACAGAACTTACCACCTGGAGGCTGTAAAACTTTAAAGCTGTTCCTGCTATTGGGGTTCACATTGTTGAAGATGATAGTAGTGGTCATGGTGCTGAGGGGTGAGGGAGGCTAGCTCAGGGGGAGCACTGACAGGATTGGGACCAAGCAGCACACACAGCTCCTCAATCATGATCTGCCACATTTCACTGGCCTCTGATGCGCCATTTTCTTCTGCTCTGTGCTGTGATTTGTGTATCTGTTGGCGTGGATGTTTCTTCTGCCTTTTTTGAGAGTGTTTTAGTAAACAAGGCTTTCAGAGCAGAGGCAGGGCTCACCTCACTATCACTCAGAAAAGGGAAAACAAACCAATGTAACAGCAACAGCAGCAAACAGAACCAGATAAGAAAACATACTGTAGATCAATTAAAGCCAATTACTGTGCCTTACGTGACCATAGAAATAAAATGGTAAAAAGAAATATTTTCTTTCCTGAAGTTCATTACTTAGTGATGACTAAGTGACAACTGAAGGGAATTTTTAAAAAAAGAGGCAATGGGGCTGGAGAGATGGCTCAGAGGTTAAGAGCACTGGCTGTTCTTCCAGAGGTCCTGAGTTCAATTCCCAGCAGCCACATGGTGGCTTATAACCATCTGTAAGGGGATCTGATGCCCTCTTCTGGCCCACAGATGTATGTGCAGCAGAGTGCTTATGCATTCAACATTTTTTTTTTTAAAGGCTAGGGTGGAGGAGGCAAGAAGGAAGGGAGCAAAAGAAGAATCTAGTCAGGAAAAAGTGTCACAGAGGCAAGGGACTAATGTTAGGAAGAGGGGAGAAAGTATTAAATTTAACAGCCAATTTGACAGGGTCTAAATCCTCTGAGAGGAAAATGTCAATTAGAGAATTTCCTATATCAGATTGGCCAGGAGGAGAGCCCAGACCACAACAGACAGTGCCATCCCTTCATAGGTGGTCCTGGACTATGCGAGAAAGCTAGCCATGCTGACACAATTTATATCAGCTTGACATAAGTGCTAGGGTCCTTTGGGAATGGGGACCCTTAATTGAGAAACTGATTCCCAGCAGATTGTCCTATAGGCAAGCCTGTGGAGCATTTTCTTGAGGTAGGAAGAACCAGCTCATTGTGAGCAGTGACACTCCTGGGCTCTGTAAGAAAGCAGGTTGAGCAAGTCAGTAAGCAGCACTCCTCCACAGCCTCTGCATCAGCTCCTGCCTCCACATTCTGGATTTAAGTTCTTGCCATGACTTCCCTCAGTGATACTGTGACCTGAGAGGTGTGCTGGGATGTGGGAGAGCTAAGGAGGGCACTGAGATTTGCTGCAGCAAACCCCTTCCTGTCCAACTTGCTTTTAGATGTGTTTATCACAGCAATAGAAATCCTAACCGAGATGCTGGCTAGGCAAGCCTGTGGGTGAGCTAGTAAGAACCAGCAAGAGTGTTCCTCCAATGACTCCTGCCTTTAGGTTCCTGCCTCGATCAATGGCCAAGGCCTGGAAACAAATCAATAAAACCCCCCACCCTCCCCTAAGCTGCTTTTAGTTTGAGTGTTTTTATCACATCAGAATTTAGACTAGAATAGATAAAGTTTTAAAGGTATACAATAAAGAAGTGTACAAGGAAAGTTGAATAAACCTGAGAAATAAAAACCTATAAGCTGATTTTATAAATAAAGTAAAATCAATGGTAAGAATATAGTACATGGAGTAAATGGAGAATAGAGAAAATAAATTCTCTACAGGAGAGAGAGAGAGAGAGAGACAGAGAGAGAGACAGAGAGAGAGACAGAGAGAGAGACAGAGAGAGAGACAGAGAGAGAGAGACAGAGAGAGAGAGACAGAGAGAGAGAGACAGAGAGAGAGACAGAGAGAGAGACAGAGAGAGAGAGACAGAGAGAGAGACAGAGAGAGAGAGACAGAGAGAGAGACAGAGAGAGACAGAGAGAGAGACAGAGAGAGAGACAGAGAGAGACAGAGACAGAGAGAGACAGAGACAGAGACAGAGACAGAGAAAAAGAGGGGAGGGGAAGGGGAAGGGGAGGGGGAAGGGAGAGTCCAAAAGAAAAATAAAGTCAAAACATTATTTTTTAAGCCCCAAACAGAAGAGCATGTTGGAGCAGCACTGTCTGCAGACTCTGACACTGGAGCCTGCCAGGAGGAAGAGGTGATCTGCTAAAGTTGGAGACTCCTATTACATCCCGATTCTGACGCTGGAGAGACTGGGGGGCAGAAGGGGGAAATTGTTCATCAGTGTTGAGACCACTTTAGGTATAGCCCTTTTTTCTGTACTAGAATGAATCTCTTGCGACTTCTAGCTTTGCAGCCTGTGTCCAAACTGACCTTCCTACTATCCAGGGACTCCCCAGTTTGCCCATCTTGGAGTGGCTACCTAAACTGAGAGGTATTTCCCCAAGTCTTCTGGGCTATGGGAGAGCTAAGTAGGGGCCTGAGATTTTCAGGAGAATCCTCCTCAGTATCGAACACTCTGAGGGTGGGAATAGACTGTGGAAAGTATCCATGGGACACAAGAGCTTCAAAGATCCCCATCCCCTGAAAAGTTGAATGGCTTGCTATGGAGTTTAAGCTGTACTTAACTGTCTGGGTCTGTGGGTCTCCACATGCTTATGATTCAGTAAGGAGAGGAGGGCAGCTGAGGCACTGACCCCATCCAAGAATCCTGGCATTTCTTCTCATGAATGTCTGACTCCCAAGTCAGGTAGGGACTGGCCTGTTGACTCCAGGCTTCTTGAACTGTCATTACTTTTGGTTTGGGTTGGGGGAGGGGCAGGAGATCTCAGTTTTAGACAGTAGTTTCCCTCTCATGATGACCCCCAGCCAGTCACAGCCCTCTGAGACACAGAGAATGGCAAAGTAGGCCTCTTCTATACCGGTGTTGATCTGTGTGGGAGCTGTTAAAATTTGAGGCTTATGAGAAATGTGTGCATGCCCAGTACTGTCCCCTCACTGCTAAGCTTCTGGGAGGGTAAAACATGAGGGCATAGGCTCAGTGCAGAACCGAGTTCCATACACACAGTATTACCAGGTAACATTAGCAGAATTCACGCCCCACTTGCCGTGAGTCCTTGCTGTTAAAGCCCAGACCATGCATTGTAGGCTGGATCCCATAGGGTGTCTTCCCCACTTCTTGACCCAGCCTTTTCTCTCCCGCCCTTTCCTCAAAGCCTCCAGATATTTCTGAGCCAGCCAGACTCCCTCCTGCCTCATTCCCTTGCTCTGTCTTTTCCCTTTGCCTTGGTGTTTTCCCAGATGCACACTTAGTTTGGTTGCCGATCACTAGAAAGCATGGTTTATTAGATTCCCTCTCAGTGGAGGACTCCCCTAAGTATTAAAACCTGGACTTTCCCAGCACTTACCACATCACAATAATTTGATCATTTGTTGATCATCTACAAGGAAAAAAAAAACAAAAAGATCACAGCTCCCTCATCCATGCTGCCCACAATCGAATCCTCAGCCTTGGTGATGACACCGGATAGGTTACACACAGTCTGTGAATTGCTGGTGGTTGGAGAAATCACTGAACCTCTCAGGTTAAGGTGCTTGCTTCCACTGGCTGAGGAAAGTAGGAAAGGTGTCACACATCAAACCAAACCAGAGAACAGATGGACTGAGATGACAGATGAGACAGCAGCAGCCAGCCCGTCCTTCCTCCTTCAGGGGAAATGTTCACTGGAAGCCTTCAGAATCTGCCGCCATCTTTGTCAATGTGGATGGATTTAGAATCACTGAGGAAACACTCATCTGGGTGTGTCTGAATGCACTTCCAGGAACATTTAAGTGAGGTGAGGAGGAAAGCTCCACCCCGAAAGTAAGCATGACATTTCATGGGCTTGGGTTTCCTGCTACATGAATTGAAGAAAGTCAGCTGAGGACCAGCATGCGGCTCTCTAATTTCTGACCGTGGATGTGATGAGTGACCTCCCATGTCTGCTGCCATGATTCCCCTGCCTTGATCAACTGTACCCTCAATTTGAGCCCAATAGCACCTTCCCTGGGATTCTTTTCTTGGATATTTCTGCCACAGCAAAGAGAAACTGATATGCAGAAGCCTTGGCTTTGCAAAGCACCATTCCCTCAAAGGTGTGCACCCAGATGTAGGTTGTGTGCCTGACCAATGTGGAAAGGACCTGCTGACCTTGGCATGACCCAGGAGTAAAAACTGAAGGAGAAGCAATGGTCTTTCAATAAGTAGGCACTGTCTTCAGGTCCGAGTGTTATCTAATGAGATTCATAAATAGCGTGTATGCCTAACATAAAACTTAATGAGAAAGTATTTGTCCTAAGTTTGTTAAATGCCTGGAGACAGCTGATCCCACAGCTGGGTACTTGACATCTCCATGCAGCATGTTCTTAAAGATTTTAAAAAACAGATCGGATCATTAGACCTGACTCTTCTTTTTTTTGTGTGTGTTTGTGTGCACCATGGGAGATAACACCAAGTGAGTGGAGGAGGTAAGTCCCGCTAATCCTTTTAGCTTCGCCTGCATTTTGAGACATTCTTTGCATGACTATCAGGAAGTCACACTTCCTGGTGACATATTCTGGTGGGAACATGTGCGCCTTCATACCTAACCTTCCTTCTCTATTGACCATACTTAAGACAGAGTACTGTCCTAACAGTGTGAACTGCCCTATGCCAAACCATTCGCATCAACTCGTTTTATTCCTATGAACTCATAAACACATGTTCCCCAAACTTCAATGCTCCTGCTTGCTTTCTGTTGCAGTGATAAAGCAGTGAGTGATCAAAAGCAGCTGGGGGAGGGGAAGGGTTTCTCTTACACTTCTATTCCATCACTCAAGGAAGTATAGCAGGAGCTCAAGCAGGAGACACATTACAATCCAGGAGTAATGCGGCTTACTGGCTCATGCTCACCAGTGTTCTCACACAAATCAGGACCACCTGTCCAGAGACGGCATCATCCACAGGAGTCTGGGCCCTCCTCCATCAATTAGCAATAAAAGAAAATGACCCATAGACATGCCACAGGTCTTGTAATGGAGGAAAACTCCCAATTGAAGTTCCCTTTTCCCAGGTGACTCTATAGTCTGTGTCAAGTTGACAAGAAAAGCTCATCCGTAAACTCAGCATCTTGGAATGTGTGACCTTTGGTCACTTCTGTTTCCAAGTGATTCCTAACAGATCTCCTTAAGTTTTTTCTCAAGATCGCTGTTCCCTTGGATGATAAGAAAATTTTAACATTAAGGAAATGAGATGGGTCTGTCTTAGACTGCCTCTCTCCAGCCTGGCATGGAGTAGACAAGTTGGAAAAAGTGTGTTGCTGTGGCCATAGCAACCCCCTGACTCACCCAAGCAGCTGAGGCCAAAGTAACCTCCTTCCTAAGTTCCCCCTTGGCCTACGCACATCCTTGAAGAGCCATTAGAAACAAGTGTTTGATGAAGATGAAGTGCTTGCCCAGGCATGACCAGGCAGGCAGCTCAACACCAGGATGGCTTACCTGGTACTGGAATCCATGACTTGGGTTGAGGGACAAATACTGGTTATGATTTTCTAAACCAAGAAGCACCCCCCACTCTACTGGGTAAGAGGTTTGTGGAGAAATATTGATGAATACAAGTTCATTCTACTCTCCAGAAATCATAAAATGAGTCATGAATGCTTCCATTTGTTCAACGTTCCCATGGGCACATCAGATGCTAGTGTAATCTGCACTTCCTGTCTACAGCATGGATGGCACGTGTGTGTGTGTGTGTGTGTGTGTGTGTGTGTGTGTGTGTGTGTGTATACACACACACACACACACACACACACACACACACACACATATATATATATATATATATATATATATATATTATATGTATGAGTACACTGTAGCTGTCTTCAGACACACACCAGAAGAGGACATCGGATACCATTACAGATGTGAGTCACTGTGTGGCTGCTGGGAATTGAACTCAGGACTTCTGGAAGAGCAGTCACTGCTCTTAACCACTGAACCACCTCTCCAGCCAGATGGCATGTGTTAATATATACCATGAGTCAGCAGCTATTTAGCTCCTTGTTCTCATGTGCTGTGTGATTTTTCAGCTCTGGTTGTAGCAAAAGACAGAAAATAAGGTGTACTCTTGGGTTTCAAGAAGACCAATATTAAGTAATTGGCATGAAGACTATGAAAAGGTGGTGGGCAAGTGGTCTCCAGCTCTCTATGCATGCTGATCTGCAGGGTAATGGAGGACCTTTGAGAAAGCAGTTGCTCAAATAGATTTGGAGTTACAAGAGGTACTGCATACCTCCTGTCTGCCAACTTGAAGTTATATACAGCAGGTACCATGTGCTTACCTCCCAGCCTAGCCCATGGACTAGGAAAAGATCAGCTCTGTCAACAAAAGTAAGGACAAAAAGAGGAATAAGAGGACACTGAGATGGACAGACACACAGCTTTTCTGAAGCCATGGTGACAGTAAACAGCCATACCAGGTATGGAGAAAGAAACATTGTCTACACTTACAAGTAGGACTTACACAGCAGGGTTGGGCACCTGCAGGTCTGCAGTGGGATACATGGGCTCAGTGAATTAGGATCAAGATGCCCACAGGTACAAGCAGTAGTGGCTGTCATGTGGAGCAAGAAGGGAGGATTCCAGATCACACAGGTGAGACCCACCAAGGGAGAGACTTGGGGTGGCAGGGCGAGGTCCTGGTTATGCAACTCGGTGCAGTGAGCCGGTAAATATCAGCTTATTACTCAGTGTTGGTTTCTTTGCACCCACACGTTGGAGATGATGCCCCTGAGCTGGCTGTTGAAATCCCTCCAATGTGTTTGAAGAGAGTATTGGTGAAGCAGATCTTTTTAGGACATGACTAGTCACACAAGGAGTAGGCTGGGTGGAGAGAGGAGAGGTTCCAAATCTGGCTTAGTCCTGAACAAGTAATGTGGGTAATAAGAGCATCATTTTCCATCTCTTCTCTTTGTCCTTGTTAGGAGGTTTCAGTTACTAAAATGACTGGAGAGGGTTGTCAGCCACTGGGTGAAAGAGAATGGGAACAAAAGGGAACATTCTAGAAGAGGTTAGGTAATATTGGTTAAGTGGGATATTGCTCTTCCAGAAATTTCCAAGTGATCACATTTCCTCTGCTGACAATGGCCACTCTCTTTTACTAACCAAGTATGGTAAAGGTTGAGTGGAAAACTGAGGAGTGAACCAGTCAGGTTGTGAAGGGGAGACTCCATTAAGACTTGCCAGTATCAACAGCTGTGGAGAAGAATTTGCCCACTACTATCAAGAGATCTCCAAGTGAGGGAAGAGCTCTCCTGTCTCAATAAGCACATCAACCTCCATGTTTTTTCTCTCTTTTACCACCTGACATTCTACCCAATGAAACTTATTACTGTCATACAGTGATCTGAAACCTGAAAAAATATTGGCTCCTGGCCTTCTGCTCACTGGAGTTGCCACATCTTTGAGAATCTTGTGAAGAAATATCACCTGCTTTGGCAAATACATCATGAGATTAAAGACAATAAGCAAGAAAAATACTTTCTTTGGTCAGGTAGGCCCATGTTTGAGGGATATTGCATTAGTGAGATTTTGGGATGAAAATTCAGTGGCTAGACAATTCTACTCAGTCTTCTGTGACATGTGATTTGAAAGAAAATAGTGCTGTTTGCAAATAAGACCTCAGAAGAAATACATCGTGTTTGTTTCTTTACAATGTGCATCTGTTCAAATGAAACAATTATGTATCCCATGTTCCAAAACCACTGGGGAAAGGGAGCCCGCCAAAGGCTCTGTGCATAAAACACTTGTTTTCCAAGCCCGAAGATTCATGTTGGATGCCTGGAGCACTCTGTGGGTAGGAAAGAACAGACTTCTGAGAATTGTCCTCTAACTTCACACATGTGTGTTGACATGTCAGACCCACTATCTCACACAGGTCATATATAGACACAATAATAACTAATGTAGTTAATAGAAGAATAATGAAGAGCAGTTTAAAGTTTTACTCTAAGAATAAGCTGAGGAACAAGTAAGTCACAGTTTCATGAGCTGGCAGGAGACATGAGTTCCTTAGATCAGAAATAAGAAAACTCTGACACTCGTGTCCTAGCCCTATGTGGGTACTGACATCTATATGGCTGGTTCCATGAGCATGATGGCAAAGAGAGTCAGGATGAACAGTAAACTCCTCTACAGAAAATGAACCATGAGATTTGGGAAATAGAATCTTCCCTGGGGAACAATAAGCACACCCATTCTTTGACCCAGAGGAAACTCCACATCTATCTTCCAAAGCTATTTGCTATAAACGTACTTGTAAATATTATTTCAAATAAAGGAAATCTACTCATCAAATCCATAGAACACGAGGCCTCTAGAGATACTCTTCTGAAGCATACATGTTCCCTTGATGAATGGTAGTTACTCTTTCTAGCCATGTTGCTGGGACTCACTGAGGAGATCTAGCTTTTGGAATGCCTGCAAGGGAAGACTCATTGTGCATGTGGGTACCACCATCCCATAAACTAGGGTCCTAAAAATAAAAGAGGAAGGTGCAGGAAGTGTCAGATGCATCTCTCTGCTTGTCAATTGTGGATACAACGTGAGCAGTGGCCTGCTAACATCCCCACTGCTATGCTTTCCCACCATGGTAAACTATTCCTTCAAATTGCAAGTAAAAATAAATCCTTCCATCCTCAAGTTGCATTTGTTGCACCCATGAGAAAGCCATGATGCAATGCTTATGTCATATACATAGACTAAATGCAATAAAAGACCCCAAGCAACATAGTAATATGAATATTACCCTGAAACTTATAATCTTAATTCATATGAGGCTGTGATTCTGTTACTAGTTAACATTTTATGAATGCTAAAACAGAAACAGTGGTAACAAAACAAAGAGATGTCACTTTGTTTATCTCCTTGGAGATTTTGAAAGAGAATCTTATATCCCAGGTTATATTTGAACTCATGAGCCTCTAGTATTAACCTCTTCAGGGCCCCTTTTCTAAAGCACACATTTCCACTTGAATTTGGCTATTAATAAAGTTAGTAAGCATATAAAAACCTGTTGAAGGAGACCTTTGCAAAAATACATTGGTTTTGAATGGAGAGAAGCCAGTTTAAGTTAGTGATCAAACGGATTGTTAGTCACTCTCCTTTGCTGGCAAAGAAGTTGAGCTTGGGATTAGGCTATTGTGAGACCCCATAGACTGGCCAGAGTTTGTGATGGAAAATACTGCACTGGGTAGCTGGGTCCTCCTCTAAGTATTGGTCCAATGCAGATTTTTATAGCACTAAATAATAACCACTATGTGTGTGCAGGTGTGTGTGTGTGTGTATGTATGTGTGTGTGCATGTACTCATGCCTGTGTGTGTGCATATATGCATGTTTGTGTATATGTACTCATGCCTGTGTGTACATATGTGCATGTGTGTATGTGTGTATGTGTGCTCATGCCTGTGTGCATATGTATGTACATATATGTACTCATGCCTGTGTGTGTGCATGTGTGCATGTGTGTATATGTACTCATGACTGTGTGTGCATATGTGCATGTGTGTATGTGTGCATATGTTCTCATGCCTGTGTGCATATTTGTGTAGATATATGTACTCATGCCTGTGTGTGTGTTTGTGCATGTGTATATGTGTACTAATGCCTGTGTGTGCATATGTGTGTGTATGTTCTCATGACTCTGTGTGCATATGTGTATATGTGTGTGTATGTATGTGTACTCATGCCTGTGTGTGCATACGTGCATGTGTGTATATGTACTCATGCCTATGTGTATATATGTACGTATATGTACTCATGCCTGTGTGTGCATATGTGTATGTTTGTGTATGTGTGTATGTGTACTCATGTATGTGTGTGCATATGTGCATGTGTGTGCTACAGTTAGAAATACTTCATTCCTGAAATACACACTCATTTCTCTTTCAGTTGTCTTGCTCATTATTTACAAATTCCACTCCAGAACTGAATAATTCTACAAACCTCTTGTTCGAGTTCCATCTCTGTTGCTGTGACAACCCCACTGACCAAAAGCAGTTTAGAAGATGATGAGGTTTCCTTGACTTACAACTCCAGGTCATAGTCTATCCCTGAGGGGAGTCAAGGCAGGAACTCAAGGCAGGAGTCTAGCAGCCAATCTGCTTTCTATTCCATACAGTATATTACCTCAAATCAAGGTTGGCTCACTGCCAGAGAAATACAGCACGAACCATGGAGGATGCTGCCTGGCAATAGACTTATGTTAAGCTAGCTTTCTTGCACTGTCCCGGATACCTGTGTAGGAATAATAATGCTTACTGTGAGCTGGGTCTCCTACATCAATTAACAATCATGACAGTCCCCTGCAAACATGGCCATACACCATGATCTAGGCCATCCCTCAATTGAAGCTTTTCTCTCAGAGGACTCTAGGCTGAGCCACAATGGCAGCACTAAGCTAGATACCCACATATACAGAGCTTACTTAGATACTTAAATCTCCCATGAGCCATCTCCAATTTCTAAAATTTGATAAAACTTAACACACTGGGCTGTTGGAGGTAATTTGGATTTAATTGATTTTATTTTTAAATTACTTTATTGAAATAAATATATCCCTTGATATCTTGGCCTTGTAAGTGCTTAAATAATGCCTTTGATCCATGATGGTGTTAATATTGATTTGTGTAAATATCCTTGAATGTGTAATTGTATCTAATGATCGAAAGATATCCCTTAGAGATCTCTATTAATCTGTTACTACAAGTAAATAAATGAGCAAGAAAACAAAATTATGTCCTGGTATCAATTCACATGAGATTTGTAAAGATGATTCCCAACCCACAAAGAATAACAGTCTTGCCTCTGGAGCTCAGCTTTGCAAGTGACTGGTAGTAACGTGACCTTGATCACAGGGAGTTTACTTTACCCACGCTGGCCTCAGTTTCTCCTATTGTAAAGCAGCAAAAATAATTGTTTTTAATGGTATATGGGCTGAGTCAGTATGTGTGTTATGTTTAAAAGTATATAAACCTGGTATATTAAGAAAATTCCTTATAGGTGTGTGATAAAACTATCTCAAACATGAAAGTTTCCTATATTGTTTCAGGTCAGAGTGAAGTTAGGTCTATGCAAACACTAAAATAGTTATATCAACACATATTACATAGGCAAAGTATTGGAGCGTGCTAAGTAGTAATTACTATTTGTTGAATGAATGGCTATAGAGTCATCCTGGGTCTGAGCTGGTACCTGTGGGGACCTACCATAGTCCAGCCTTTGTCACTTTGGTTCCTTCTCCTCAGACAATAAGACAGCATTTTGACAAGTGATTGGCTCCCAGAGCTTCTCTCTTGTGGTGCTTAACCATCACAGTAGCCTGCTGAATAAAAAAAGACATATCTTTGCCCTGAGCTCCCATGGACAATAAAGGTTATCAGTCACACAATGCCCTTTGACATAATAAGATAAAAAGAGAAAATCCACAGTGCTATTCTCTGAAAGCCCATGTCCTGACACACAGGTCACCCTCTTTCCTTTGGTGAATGCTGGCTTGTAGTGCCCCTTAGATAAAAGCTCCCCAGAACAAATGGCTGTCTTTAGAGTGTTTCATTATTTAACCCATGTATTGCTCACCATTGCTCCCTTCCTTGGGATGGAGGTGTGTCTACAGACATTTTCTAACAACTGCCTTGGCAACTAGTTAACACTCAACGTCCTATTTGCAATGACCTATTTGGTCCTATTTGCAATGACCCCTGACAGGACATACAGTAGTAAGAGAGACAAAAAGGACCTGGGGTACATACAACTCAGCAGAGAGTGTGTGTGTGTGTGTGTGTGTGTGTGTGTGTGTGTGTGTGAAAATGGAATCAATCCCCATCTCCCACCCCTACCACCTCAGTAAATAATACAATGTCAGAGAGACTTTGGAAACGGTATAGTAATACATCAGGGAGACTTTGAAAACAGTAATTCTATTTTTGCTAGCATATGAAGAATCTATTTCCTTCCTAAGAAGAGCTAGCTAACTTGTTAGAAAAAATAATAACTCTCAACATCGAGTTGACTAGGTGTATAATAAAGCTAGTTCACATTGATTTTAGGAAAAATCTTCATTACAGCTCAAAGGGAAGAAAATAATGGTTATGAGTAGAAATTTGGGTCCAATTTATATAATAAAGCCTAGCCCTCAGCACCTG